>NW_016107777.1:675988-716003 GCF_001604975.1 Cebus imitator
ACACCACATATTCTCACTCATAGGTGGGTGTTGAACAATGAGAACACAGGGACACAGGGAGGGGAGCACTACACACTGGGGTCAGTTGGGGGGAAATAGGGGAGGGACAGTGGGGGTGGGAAGCTGGGGAGAGATAGCAAGGGGAGAAATGCCAGATGTAGGTGATGGTGAGGAAGGCAGCGAATCACACTGCCACATGTGTTCCTATGCAACAATTTTGCATGTTCTTCACATATACCCCAAAACCTAAAATCCAATAAAATTAATAAATGGGGGAAAAAGACTTAAACTACTGCAATAGAAAATATAAAACATACTGTAATGTGGTTAAAAAATTAAATAAATAAATGTAGGACTAATAAAGCTAATACTAAAAACAAAAGTTCAGATCTTAAGAAAGGAAACATAAAATGAACCATTAGGTAGCTCAGTGAAACATAAAAAGACATAGCACAAATATGGACATTAAGAAATCACTGGAGAGGATCCAAGATGGCCTAATAGGAACAGCCCTGGAGTGCAGTTCCCAGGGAGAATACAGAGGGTGAGTGATCACCACATTTCCAAATGTGTTTTTACTACCCACAGACCAGGAGATTCCCTGGTAGAAAAACACCACAAGTTTTCAGCATTGCTGTTTTAGCTGGCACAACAGATTTCCGCACAAAAACTCACACATATCTGGATGGCCCTTTCAACTGGTGCCTGGAATGCCTGGGAGACCGTCACCCATTCAGCTGAAAAAAAGAGGGTTGAAACAGGGAGCAAGATGACCTGGCTCGGCAGGTCCCACCCCCACAAAGACCAGCAATCTGAAATGCTCTGGATTGAGAGTTTCACCACAAGCACAGCTGGACTGTGCTGGACTTGGGACATTCTAGCTCTGTGGGGAGAAGGGCATCCACCATTACCAAGGCAGTCCACCATTACCAAGGCAGTCTGCCATTACTGAGGCAATCTGCCAATTCTGAGGCAGTCTGCCATTACAGAGGCAGTCCACAATTACTGAGGCAGACTGCCAGTACTGAGGCAGTTCTAACTCTACCTCTATAAACAAATCACAAGGAAGTTCACATAGCAGCTGGGCAAAGCCCATGCCAACTCAGCAATGCCTCTGCTGACAGACTGTGACTAGGCTACCTCCTCTCTGGGCAGGGCATCTCTGAAAAAAGGCAGCAACATGTCAGGAACTTATAAATAAAGCCCCACTTTCCCAGGACAGACCACCTGGGGAATGAAAGACAGTTATGAGCTCAGCTGCAGCAGACTTAAACATACCTGCCCTGCAGCCCTGAATGGAACAACGGAGCTCATAGCTCAGCACTTGAGTACCTATAAGGGACAGATTGTCTCCTTCAGCAGCTCATGACCCCCATATATCCAAAAAGACATCTCATAAAGAGCTCAGACTGACATCTGGTGGCTATCCTTCTGGGACAAAGATAACAGAAGAAGAAACTGGCAGCAACACTTACTGTTTTGCAGCCACTACAGGTGATCCCCAAGCAAGTAGGGTCTGGAGTGGGCCTCCAGCAGTCCTACAGCAGAGAGGCCTGACTGTTAGAAGGAAAAATTAAAACCAGAAAGAAATAACTTAATCATCAACAAAAAGGAAGTCCACTCAGACACCCCACCCAAAAATCACCAACTACAAAGCCCACAGGTAGAAAAATCCACAAAGATAGGAAGAAACCAGCTCAGAAAGGATGAAAACACTCAAAACCAGAATGCCTCTCCTCCTCCAAGGGATGAAAACTCCTCACCAGCAAGGGAACAAAGCTGGATGGAGAATGAGTCTGATGAATTGACAGAAACAGGCTTCAGAAGGTGGGTAATAACAAGCTTCTCTGAGTTAAAAGAATATGTTCTAACCCAATGCAAAGAAACTAAGAATGTTGAAAAATGGTTTGATGAAATGCTAAGGAGAATAAACAACTTAGAGAAGAATATAAATGAATTATGGAGCTAAAAACACTAAACAAGAACTTCATGAAGCATACACAAGTTTCAATAGCCGAATCAACCAAGCAGAAGAAAGGATATCAGAAATTGAAGATCAACTCAATGAAATAAAATGAGAAGGCAAGATTAAAGGAAAAAAAAAAGAGTAAAAAGAAACGAACAAAGCCTCCAAGAAATATGGGATTATGTGAAAAGACCTAATCTATGTTCAATAGGTGTACCTGAATGTGATGGAGAAAATAAATTCAAGGTGGAAAAGACTCTTCGGGTTACTATCCAGGAGGACTTCCACAACCTAGCAAGGCAGGCCAATATTCAAGTCCCAAAGGCACATAATTGTCAGATTCACTAGCGTTGAAATGAAGGAAAAAATGCTAAGCGCAGCCAGAGAGAAAGGCCTGGGTACCCACAAAGGGAATGCCATCAGACTCACAGTGGATCTCTCAGCAGAAACCCTACAAGCCAGAAGAGAGAGGGGGCCAATATTCAACATCCTTAAAGAAAGAAATTTCAGATTAGAATTTCATATTCAGCAAAACTAAGCTTCACAAGCAAAGGAGAAATAAAATTCCTTATGAACAAGCAGGCATGCTTTACAAGAGCTCCTGAAAGAAGCACTCAACATAGAAAGGAACAAGTACCAGCCACTCCAAAAATGTACAAATGGTAAAGAGCCTCAATACAAGGAAGAAACTGCATCAACTAATGGGCAAAACAACCAGCTAGCATCAAAATGGCAGGATCAAATTCACACATAACAATATTAACCCTAAGTGTAAATGGACTAAATGCCCCAATCAAAAGACACAGACCACCAAATTGAATAAAAAAATCAAAACTCATTGGTGTGCTGTATCCAGGAAACCCATTTCACATGCAAGGACACACATAAGCTCAAAATAAAGGATGGAAGTAGATTTACTAAGCAAATGGAGAGCAAAAAAAAGCAGGAGTTGCAATCCTAGTCTCTCATAAAACAGACATTAAACCAACAAAGATCAAAAGAGACAAAAAAGGACATTACATAATGATAAAAGGATAAATGCAACAAGAAGAGCTAACAATCCTAAATATATATGCACCAAATATGGGAGCACCCAGATACATAAAGCAAGTACTTAATGACTTACAAAGAGACTTAGACTCCCACACAATAATAGTGGGAGACTTTAACACTCTGCTGTCAATATTAGACAGATCAATGAGACAGAAAATTAACAAGGATATCCAGGACTTGAACTCAGATCTGGACTAAGCAAACCTAATAGACATTTACAGAACTCTTCACCCCAAATCCACAGAGTATACATTCTTCTCAGCACCACATCACACCTACTCTAAAATTGACCACATAATTGGAAGTAAATCACTTTTCAGCAAATGCAAAAGAATGGAAATCATAACAAAGTCTCTCAGACCACAGTGCAATCAAATTAGAACTCAGGATTCAGAAACTAACTCAGAATCACACAACTTTATGGAAACTGAACAACTGGCTCTTGAATGTTGACTGGATAAACAATGAAATGAAGACAGAAATAAAGGTGTTCTTCAAAGCCAAGGAGAACGAAGACAAAGCACCAGAATCTCTGGGACACATTTAAAGCAGTGTCAAGGAAAATTTATAGCAATAAATGCCCACATGAGAAGCAAGGAAAGATCTAAAATTGAAACCCTGTCATCAAAATTGAAAGAGCTGGAGAAACAAGATAAAAAAATCTCAAAATCTAGCAGAAGACAAGAAATAACTAAGATCAGAGTAGAACTTGAAAAGATGGAGACACAAAAAATCCTTCAAAAAATCAATAAATCCAGGAGCTGGTTTTTTGAAAACATCAACAAAATAGAAGCTAGCCAGATTAATAAAAAAGAAAAGAAAGAAGAATTAAATAGAGGCAATAAAAACAATAAAGGGGATACCACCACCATTTCCACAGAAATACAAACTACCATCAGAGATTACTACAAACAACTGTATGTACATAAACCAGTAAACCTGACAGAAATGGATAAATTCCTGGACACATGCAGCCACCCAAGCCTAAATCAGGAAGAAGTTGAAACCCTGAATAGACCAATAACAAGGTCTGAAGTTGAGGCAGCAATTTATAGCCTACCAACCACAAAAAGCCCAGATGCAGATGGATTCACAGCTGATTTTTACCAGACCTACAAAGAGGAGCTGCTACCATTCCTTCTGAAACTATTCCAAAAAATCCAAAAAGAGGGAATCCTTCCCAAGTCATTTTATGAGACCAACATCATCCTGATACCAAAACCTGGAAGAGGTCCACAAGAAAAGAAAACTTCAGGCCAATATTCATGATGAAAATAGATGCAAAAATCTTCAATAAAATACTGGCAAACCAATTGCAAAAGCACATCCAAAAGGTTATCCCGCATGGTACTGGTACCCAATCAAAGATATAGACCAAGGGAACAGAACAGAGACCTTGGAGGCAAAGTGACACATCTACAATCATCTGATCTTTTCCAAACCCGGCAAAAACAGGCAATGGGGAAAGGGTTTCCTGTTTAATAAATGCTTGCGAAAACTGGCCAGCTATGTGCAGAAAGCAGAAACTGGACCTCTTCCTGACACATTACACTAACATTAACTCCAGATGGATTAAAGATTTAAGCATAAGTCCTAACACCACAAAAACCCAAGAAGAAAACCTAGGCAATACCATTCAGGACATAGGCATACGCAAGGACTTCATGACTTAAACATCAAAAGCATTGGCAACAAAAGCCTAAATAGACAAATGGGATCTAATTAAACTTCAGAGCTTCTGCACAGCAAAAGAAGCAATCATGACAGTGAACAAGCAACCAACAGAATGGGAAAAATTTTTTGCATTATACCCATCTGACAAAGGGCTAATATCCAGAATCTACAAAGAACTAAAACAAATTTACAAGAAAAAATCAAACAAACCCATTCAAAAGTGAGCAAAGAATATGAACACAGACACTTTTCAAAAGAAGTCATATATGAGGCCAACAAACATATGAAAAAATACTCAACATCACTGGCCATTAGAGAAATGCAAATCAAAACTACATTGAGATACCATCTCACACCAGTTAGAATGGTGAACATTGAAAAAATCTGGAGAAAGTTGCTGGAGAGGGTGTGAAGAAATAGGAAAACTTTTCACTGTTGGTGGGAGTGTAAATTGTGGAAGACAATTACACAATTGTGTAAGTGTGGCGATTCCTCAAGGAACTAGAAATAGAATTCCATTTGACCCACCAATCCCATTACTGGGTATATGTGCAAAGGATTATAAATCGTTCTATTGTAAAGACACATGCACATGTTCATTGTGGCACTGTGTACAATAGCAAAGACCTAGAACCAGCCCAAATGTCCATCGATGATAGATTGGACAAAGAAAATGTGGCACATATACACCGTGGAATACTATGCAGCCATAAAAAATGACGAGTTTGTGTCCTTTGTAGGGATATGGATGAATCTGGAAACCATAGTTCTTAGCAAACTGACACAAGAACGGAAAATCAGACACCACATGCTTTCACTCATAGGCGGATGTTGAACAATGAGAACACATGGACACAGGGAGGGGAGCATCACACACTGGGGTCTGTTGTGGGGACTAGGGGAGGGAAAGCAGAGGGTAGGGAGTTGGGGAGGGATAACATGGGGAGAAATGCCTGATATAGGTGACTGGGGATGGAGGCAGCAAACCACATTGCCATGTATGTATATATGCAACAGTCCTGCACGTTCTGCACATGTATCTCAGAACCTAAAGTGCAATTTTATATATATATATATATATATATATATATATATAATAATTTTTATATATATATAAAATTGCACTTTATATATATATAATTGTACTTTATATATATAATATATTTTTTCTTTACATATATAAAGAAGTCACAAAAGAATAAAATAACAAAAGTATACAAAATAATTAATCACAAAGAGGAGAAATAATTCTTGAAACAGATAAAAAATCTTAGGAGAATTATTTGTGCAACAATTTCAAATGAACTTTATAATGTATATGAAACAAATAACTGAAACTATGTACATAGAAAGAAATTGCAAGCAGACAAATCGCCATAGAACTAAAATAAAATCAAAATTTCTCACTGCCGTTTTCCTATCTTCCACGCCAATAAATGATGCTTTCATAGAAGAGTTCTATCAGAATTTACATCTCCACAAATCTTAATACTTCTTAAATGATTCCAGATTATAGATAAAGTAAGAAAACTTTCAAATCATTTTTATTAAAGAGACATAACATTGATTACTAAATCAGAAAAAGAAATCATAAGAAAAAACTCTCATGATTATTGATTGTACAATTATAAGTAAAACTGTTAGCAAAAAATCCAACAGCACATCCAAAAGTAATACAGCATGCTATGGTATTTTTGGTATTGGTATTTTTAATACGGTATTTTAATATGTTATATGATATTTTAATATGCTATTTTACAATTTTAACATGTTAATGTTTTAATTATTTTAAATCGACTGTAATCAAGGCAATACTAATAAAGCAATACAACTGATATTTTTAAGGAGAAAAAAATCAAATGATTATCTCTTTACAATGCTGAAAAAGCATCTGACAAAATGGACGTACATTACTGATAAAAATTACTTGGAATAGAAATTGAAGAATATACTATTAACACGGTAAAACTTTTGGGACAGAAATAAAGAGAATAAACATTATTTTACACCTGCTAGTTAACATTTTATTAGCCAGGCTAGTGATGTAATCAAAGGAAAGGAGATGTACAATAATCTGAAAGAAAATTTAAGATTATTGTAGATAATAGTATACTATATTAGAAAAACAAAATCAATGAAAAACTAAACTCAGAAAGTTAGCAAGATATAAAATTAACATAGAATAAATAAATTTTAATAGTCTTCATACATACAAGCAGTAACAGTTCACAAGATTTAATTAGAACTGAAATTTCTTCTATTACTAACATTAAAATAAAATATGTAAGAATAAATATAAGCAATAGATTTGAGAAATGTATATTTCAAATATTTAATCACTCCCAAATTAACAAAAGTTATAATAGAACAAACAGAACACCACCCTTTTGAAAGAAAGAGTCCACATAATAAATGTGCCATTTTTTCTTGTTAATTCATGACCTAAATGGAATAGTAGCACTATTTTGTGGGAGTGCTAAACAATTGTTTCTAAAATTATATGAAGGGTAATTGGTAAAAACTGCAGCTTTACCAATTATTTGGAAACAGTTGTTTCTAAAGTTATATGAAGGGCAAATGGTAAAGAATGTATCTCCTACAAAGGAGAGCAGTGGGGAGTGCCTAGTCCAATCAGATATTCTAATGTACTCTTCAGCATTTACAACTAAAATACCGCAATATCAGAAAACTAGCTTGACAGGGCAATAAAACAATAAAAAATCCAGAAGTAGCAGAATAAATTCAGAGAAAGCAGAGGAAAAGAAATACCAGAGGGTCATGCCCTAGGAATAAGGTCAAGATTGGTATAAAATAAGTCTTACCCAACTGCACCCTTGGCCTCAGCTCAGTCCCTGACTGTACTGATCTGGTGAACCTGCTGAAGGGCATCAAGATCTGTGATCACTCCACATGCCAATTAAAGGCAAAAGGGAACCAACTATGGAGGAAGAAATATCACTGGAGGATGCTAAATTGAGAGAGAGAGAAAGAGTGTGTTTACAAAACATCTGGCATTCAATCCAAATGTCTATACATGTGAAGCAGCAGCATCATATGACTAAAATAAAAGAAAGAAAACATAAAAAGGGAACAAACTCTGTAGTAATATGCATGTTAGTCTTAGAAGGCAAGAATTTTAAAATAGCAACATGTTTAAGCAAGTAGAAGATCACATGTATAAAATGAAAAATGGAATCTTTGTATAATAACTAAGTTATTCAAAATCTAAAATATATAATATCTGAAATAAAAAATACGATGGATAGGCTTAAGAGTAGATCAGACAGAAAAGAATATAGGATTAGTTAATTAAACTTCAAAACAGGTAAATAGAATACATGCAGACTGAAGGAGAAATTACTACAATTCCTTACAGTTGGATAATTTAAGGAACTCAAAATCTTCTATATAGTGTACTCACATAAAGGTAATGCTGATAGTACAGTAGGATAAATAAATGACAGGCAGCCATTGATTATTTCACAAATTTACAACTGAAGCCCTTCAAGGCTGCTTTCTAAATGGCACAGGATTTACTGCATTGGATTATGAATTATCAAGATATGTGGATGGTAACTTTGTGTTAGGGAAGTGCAGTAACAGTTTACTGAAAGATCTTTTTTGTTCTGCTTGTCCTATTACTAAAATCAGGCTATGTAACTGTTTACACCACATGCAAACCAATGATCCATATATTCCTAAATGAAGCTGCTATGCTAGTATTAGGGGCCTCCAGGGAAATGTAAAACTTTAAAAATATATTCTAAATCACTAGCTAGCATATCTCATTCTTATATTAGCCAAGGGTCTATAGCAGTCTTCCAGGTGTTCTCAGAGAATATCACAGTTTCCCCATTCCATCTGCAGGACGGCTCTGTACTTATTTAGATATTTAAAACAAGGCCGGGCGTGGTGGCTCATGTCTGTAATCCTAGCACTTTGGGAGGCTGAGGTGGGCAGATCACAAGGTCTGGAGATGGAGACCATCTTGGTTAACATGGTGAAACTCCGTCTCTACTAAAAAATAGAAAAAATTAGCTGGGTGTGGTGGCATGAACCTGTAATCCCAGTTACTTGGGAGGCTGAGGCGGGAGAATCACTTGAACCCGGGAGACAGAGGTTGCAGCGAGCCGAGCTTGCGCCATTGTACTCCAGAGTGGGTGACAGAGAGAGACTCCATCTCAAAAAAAAAAAAAGATATTTAAAACAAACAGGAAAAAATAAGCTATAAAATTTATGCAACATATCTATCTATTTTATCTATTTTTAGATTTATCTCTGTCTATATATCTATATCTCCAGCATGACAGGAGAGACTGGATAGTAGAAATACTCAGAGACACTGGCCAAAAGTTTTCCTTAACTAATGAAAGACTATAGATTAATTAAACTATAGATCTACAGATTCAAGAAGTTCAGATAACTCCAGCAGAAAATAAATAAATGAATAATAAATAAACCAAACAAACAAATAAACATCCCAGCATATATCAGTCATACTGTTGAAAATGAGAAAGAAGAATCTTCTTTTTTTTTGAGAGAGTCTCTCTCTGTCTCCTGGGCTGGAGTGCTGTGGTGCAATCTTGGCTAACAGCAATTTCTACCCCCTGGGTTCAAGCAATTCTTATGCCTCAGACTCCTGACTAGCTGGGATTACAGTCATGCACCACTAAAACCAACTAATTTTTGTAGTTTTAATAGAGATAGGGTTTCAACATGTTGGTCAGGCTGAACTCGAACTCCCAATCTCAGGTGATCCAACTGCTTTGGCTTCCCAGTGTTGGGATTATAGGCATGAGCCACTGCGCATGCCCAGTCAGATTCTTAAAGATGTTTATGCCAAAGAGAACATATATATTGACTTTAAAGTGGAATTCCTAAGAAGAAAATTGAATAAAATATTGTAAGTACTAAAAGCAAATAACAATTAACATAGTAAAAATATTCTTTAGAAATGAAGAAGGCAGAAACATGTTTTCAGACAAATAAACCTGTCCATTTACTCCCAGAAGACCTGCTTTAAAAGACATGCTAAATGCTAAATGGAGTTATATAGGAAGAAGAATAATGATTATGAAGGAAATATGTAAATGTAAGTAGGGATAAAAGGCACTAGAAAAAGCAAAAATGTGAATATTTATAAATTATTGTTTACTGACAATGCAATGATAGTAATGTCTTACAGAGTTAAGAGAGTATTAAATTTCATGAAAACAATAATGCAAAAATGGCATGGAATAAATAGAGTTAAGGTTTTAAAAACAATAATCTTTAGGTTCTAATAACAGAAGGAAGCATCCTTAATTCCAAAGGTAACCCATAGAATACATAACTAATATAAGGGCAAATAAATTTAGAAAAAACATTTATTTAATTCAAAGCAAGTCACATATTAGCACATTATGAAAAATCACCATTCTAATAAGTCTAATGTACATTTTAACAGAATAATTTCAAAAATGTAAAACCATACCATTGAATGAAATAATGCTCATTGTTCATTATGATAATAAAGATATAGTGACAGATTGATTTTAGTCATTGCGTTGTAAAGGGGTTTAATATACTAACTAAAATTTAGAAACTAGTGTATAATGTTATAATTCTATGGAACTTCAAAGGTTCTTTGTACCATTTGTCACTATTTGATCAATATGCGAATTGAGAAGTAGAACACAGACTAGGAATGTGGGAATACTGAAACGAGCACACAGGATCTGGGTTTCACTAGTCCCTCACAGTTCAATTCTTACCAAATATTAATAATCTTCACTCATAAGATTTTCATATGCATTGCAATCAGTAGTTTTCAGTGAAAAAAGCTACTTCTGTTTCTGCCCTATATAGAATATTTGATTCATCAACATGGTATCTATTCTAAAAATCTACTAGAATTACAATTGATGGCCAAAATTTATCTTGGTATCCTTCATGTTTTCTCTTTGGTGTCTTTTAAAATATCTAACTTTTCAAAAGCTATTAATTTTACCATTGCCTATATATACAGGGCATTACAAATCTATTACAATTTCTGTATGGAATTATTTCTAAAGATTATCTAAATATTCAAGGAGATAATTTAATTCGAGCCATCATGTAAAATCACTTTATTTATATTACCTATTACCTTTGCTGATGAGCTCAGTGAAAATTTTATAGGTAAATTCATAACTCACATAATTAACTACTTGAGACTTTTAAAATATATACATTGTTGTACTTCCTGTCTTCCCACTTCTTCACAGCCTGCACCAGTTTCTGTATCTGGTACATACTCAGTAAGTATCTGTTAACTAAATGAATACAAAACTTTAAATCAAAATATAAATGGTCACAATGTCTTTGTAGAACACATCTACATTTCCAAATGTAACACAGACAAGCTTTTTCCTGGAGACATCTCTTCCACATGTTATTAGATGCCATGAAACTTCCAAGGCAGCTATAGCAAGAGATAGCAGTTCAATTTTAAATTATATACTATTTGCATTAGAGTGATTTAAGAAAAAATGTTAAGTGGCTTCACAAATGTTATTTTTATTTATTCTATATATTTAAGAGGTATTCAGGAAAGCTTAATTTTCTCTATCTAGAAAGTTTTGCGTTGTATTATCCATCCATAGTATCCAATAAATCTATCACAATGTTCCTTTTTTTTCCTTTTTTAAAATTTATTTAATTTACTTTAGGTGCATACTATATCTGGCATTTCTCCCCGTATTATCCCTCCCCACCCTCCCCTGCCTCCCCATCCCCTGCTGTCTCTCCCCTACCCTCCCCAAATGCCCCCAGTGTGTGATGCTCCTCTCCCTCAGTCCATCTCTTCTCGTTGTTCAACACCCACCTATGAGTGAACATGTGGTATTTGACTTTCTGTTCTTGTGTCAGTTTGCTGAGAATGATGGTTTCCATATTCATCCAAGTCCCTACAAAGGACATGAGCTCATTGTTGTTTATGACTGCATAGTATTCCATGGTGTATATGTACCACATTTTCTTTGTCCGGTCTATCATTGGAGGACATTTGGGTTGGTTCCAAGTCTTTGCTATTCTAAACAGTGCTGCAATGAACATATGTGTGCATGTCTTTATAATAGAACGATTTATAGTTCTTTGGGTATATACCCAGTAGTGGGATTACTGGGTTATATGGAATTTCTATTTCTAGATCCTTAAGAAATCACCACACTGTCTTTCACAATGGTTGAACTAATTTACACTCCTAACAACTGTGTAAGAGTGTTCCTATTTCTCCACAACCTCTCCAGCATCCGTTGTCTCCAAATTTTTTAATGATCGCCATTCTAACTGGCATAAGATGATGTCTCAGTGTGGTTTTGATTTGCATTTCTCTAATGACCAGCGACAATGAGCAGTTTTTCATATGTTGGTTGTGCTCATATATGTCCTCTTTTGAAAAGTGTCTGTTCATATCCTTTGCCCATTTTTGATTGGGTTTTTTTTTTTTTCTTGTATATCTGTTTTAGTTCTTTGTAGATTCTGGATATTAGCCCTTTGTCAGATGGGTAGATTGTAAATTTTTTTTTCCATTCTGTTGGTTAATGATTCACTCTAATGATGATTTCTTTTGCTGTACAGAAGCTCTGGAGTTTAATTAGATCCCATTTGTCTATCCTGGCTTTTATTGCCATTGCTGTTGGTGTTTTAGTCATGAAGTTCTTGCCTATGCCTATCTCTTGGATGGTTTTGCCTACATTTCCTTTTAGTGTTTTTATGGTGTTAGGTTTTATGTTTAAATCTTTGATCCATCTGGAGTTAATTTTAGTGTAAGGTGACAGGTAGGGGTCCAGTTTCTGCTTTCTGCACATTGCTAGCCAGTTTTCCCAACACCATTTAGTAAACATGGAGTCCTTTCCCCATTGCTTGTTTTTGCTGAGTTTGTTAAAGATCAATTGGTTGTAGATGTGTGGTGTTTCTTCAGGGGTCTATATTCTGTTCCATTGATCTATGTATTTGTTTTGGTACCAGTACCATACTGTTTTGATTACTGTAGCCTTGTAGTATAGTTTGTAGTCTGGCAGTGTGATACCTCTGGCTTTATACTTTTTGCTTAGGATTGTCTTGGCTATGTGGGGTCTCTTATGATTCCATATGAAGTTTAAAGTGTTTTTTTCCAGTTTTGTGAAGAGAGTCATTGGCAGCTTGATGAGGATAGCATTGAATCTATAGATTACTTTGGGCAGTATGCCCATTTTCATGATATTGATTCTTCCTAACCATGAGCATGGAATGTTTCTCCATCTGTTTGTGTCCTCTCTTATTTCGTTAAGCAGTGGTTTGTACTTCTCCTTGAAGAGGTCCTTCACATCCCTTGTAAGTTTATTCCTAGGTAGCTAATTCTCTTTGCAGCAACTGTGAATGGAAGTTCACTCATTATTTGGCTCTCTGTCTGTTATTGGTATATAAAAATGTTTGCGATTTTTGCACATTGATTTTGTATCTTGAGACTTTGCTGAAGTTGCTTATCAGTTTGAGAAGTTTTTGGGCTGATACAACGGGGTTTTGTAGATATTCAATCATGTCATCTGCAAATAGAGACAGTTTGACTTCCTCCTTTCCTAATTGAATACTCTTTATTTCTTTTTCTTTCCTGATTGCTCTGGCTAGAACTTCTAATAGTATGTTGAATAGGAGTGTTGAGAGAGAGCATTCTTGTCTAGTGCCTGATTTCAAAGGGAATTCTTCCAGATTTTGCCTGTTCAGTATGATATTGGCTGTAGGTTTGTCATATATAGCCTTTTATCATTTTATGATACTTTCCATCAATACCTGGTTTATTGAGAGTTTTTAGCATGAAGGGCTGTTGAATTTTATCCAAGACCTTCTCTGCATCTATTGAGATAATCATGTGGTTTTTGTCTTTGGTTCCATTTATGTAATGGATTACATTTATGGATTTGCATTTGTTGAACCAGCCTGGCATCCCCAGGATGAAGCCTACATGGAATGATGGATAAGCTTCTTGATATGCTGTTGCAATCCATTTGCCAGTATTTTATTTAAGATTTTTGAGCCAATGTCCGTCATGGATATTGGCCTGAAGTTTTCTTTTTTAGTTGAGTCTCTGCCTGGTATTGGTATCAGGATGATGTTGGTCTCATAAAATGAGTTAGAGATAATTCCCTCCTTTTGTATTGTTTGATACAGTTTCAGAGGGAATGGAAACAGCTCCTCTTTGTATGTCTGGTAGAATTCATCTGTGAACCCATCTGGACTAGGACTTTTTTGGTTGGTAGGCTATTGATTGCTGCCTGTACTTCAGCCGTTGTTATTGGTCTATTCAGGGTTTCTGCTTCCTCCTGGTTTGGTCTTGGTAGAGTACACGTGTCTAGGAATTGATCAATTTCTTCCTGGTATACTGGTTTATGCGAGTAGAGCTGTTTGTAGTAATCTCTGATGGTAGTTTGTATTTCTGTGGGATCAGTGGTTATATACCCTTTATCGTCTTTTTTTTTTTTTGCATATATTTGATTCTTCTCCCTTTTCTGTTTTATTAATCTGGCTAGTGGTCTCTCCATTTTGTTGATCTTTTCAAAAAACCAGCTCCTGGATTTACTGTTTTTTATTTTGAAGGGTTTTTTTTTGTGTCTCTATCTCTTTCAGCTCTGCTCTGATCTTAGTTATTTCTTGTCTTCTGCTAGCTTTTGAGTTTTTTTTATCTTGCTCCTCTAGTTCGTTAAATTTTGGTGATAGGGTGTTAATTTTAGATCTTTCCTCTCTTCTCTGATGGGCATTTATTCCTATAAATTTCCCTCTAGACACTGCTTTAAAGGTGTCCCAGAGATTCTGGTAAGTTGTGTCTTCATTCTGGTTGGCTTTGAGGAACATCTTTATTTCTGCCTTCATTTCATCATTTATCCAGTCAACACTCAGAAGCTAGTTTTTCAGTTTCCAAGTGGTTGTGCAGGTTTGAGTGTGTTTCTTGCTCCTGAATTCTAGTCTGATTGTGCTGTGGTCTGATAGACTGTTATGATTTCTGTTCTTTTGCATTTGCTGAGGAGCGATTTGCTTCCAATGATGTGGTCAATTTTTGAGTAAGTGCAATGTGGTGCTGTGAAAAATGTATTTTCTGTGGATTTGGGGTGGAGCATTCTGTATATGTCTTTTAGGTCCTCTTGGTCCAGCTCTGCATTCAAGTCCTGAATATCCTTGTTAATTTTCCATCTTGTTGATCTGTCTAATATTGACAGTGGAGTGTTGAAGTCTCCCACTATTATTGTGTGGGAGTCTCAATCTCAATTTAGGTCATTAAGAACTTGCTTTATGTATCTCGATGCTGCTGTGTTGGGAGTGCATACATTTAGGATAGTTAGCTCTTCCTGTTGGATTGATCCTTTTACCGTTATGCAATGTCCTTCTTTGCATCTTTTGATCTTTGTTGGTTTGAAGTCCATTTTATCAGAGACTAGGATTGCAACCCCTGCTTTTTTTTGTTCCCATTTGCTTGGAAGTATTCTTCCATCCCTTTATTTTGAGTCTATGTGTGTCTTTGTATGTGAGATGGGTTTCTTAAACACAGCACATTGAAGGGTTCTGACTTTTTATCCAGTTTGCCCGTCTGGGTCTTTTGATTGGGGTGTTTAGACCATTTACATTTAATGTTAATATTGTTATGTGTGAATTCGATCCTGCCATTTTGTTACTGGCTGGTTTTCTTTTTCATTAGTTGACTCATTTTCTTCATTGCATTTTTGGTCTTTGCCAACTGGTTTGCTTTTGCAGTGACTGGTACTTGTTCCTTTCCATGCTTAGTGTTTCTTTCAGGAGCTCTTGTAGGGCAGGTCTGGTCGTGAGAAAATCTCTCAATAATTGCTTGTCTCTAAAGAATTTTATTTCTCCTTCACTTATGAAGCTTAGTTTGGCTGGATATGAGATTCTGGGTTGAAAGTTCTTTTCTTTAAGGATGTTGAATACTGGCCCCCACTCTCTTCTGGCTTATAGAGTTTCAGCCAAGAGATCTGCCGTGAGTCTGATTGGCTTCCCTCTGTGAGTGACCTGACCTTTCTCTCTGGCTGCCCTTAGCATTTTCTCCTTCATTACGACCCCGATGAATATAACAATTATATGCCTTGGGATTGCTCTTCTTGAGGATTATCCTTGTGGAGTTCTCTGTATTTCTTGAATTTGAAATTTGGACTGCCTTGCTAGGCTTGGGAAGTTTTCCTGGATAATATCCTGGAGCGTGTTTTACAGTTTGTATCCATTCTCCCCATCATAGGTACACCGATCAAGTGTAGATTAGGTCTTTTCACATAATCCCATATTTCTTGGAGGCTTTGTTCATTTCTTTTCACTCTTTTTTCTCTTGTCTTGCCTTCTCTTTTTATTTCATTGAGTTGATCTTCAATCTCTGATATCCTTTTTTCTGCTTGATCAATTATTAAAACTTGTGTTTGCTTCATGTAGTTCTCATGCTGTGTTTTTCAACTCCATCAAGTCGTTTATGTTCTTCTCTAAGCTGGTTATTCTAGTTAGAATTTTGTCTAATCTTTTTTCAAGATTTTTGGTTTCCTTGCATTGATTTAGAACGTATTCCTTTATCTCTGAAAAGTTTGTTATTATCCACCTTCTGAAGCCTGTTTCTGTCAATTGGTCAAACTCCTTGGTCAAGTTGTGATCCTGTGTTGTTGAGGAGTTGTGATCCCTTGAAGGAGAAGAGGTGTTCTGGTCTTTGATGTTTTCATCTTTCTGTGCTGTTTTTTTCTGATCTTTGTGGATTTACCTGGCTGTGGTGTTAGAGAGCTGCTTGATGAGGTCGCTTATCTGCCTGTGGGGGCGCTGCTGGGTTTCTAGGGACTCCTTCAGGTTACTAGGGAAGCTTCCTGTGTCTTTTTTGTTTGTACTGTGAGATTAGGCTGGCCTCTTCTGCTGACCTGTAGGCGCTGCTGGGTTGTCAAGAATGCCGTCCCGTTGCTACATAGGCTTCCTGTGTTTTTTGTTAAAACATGTAGCCCAGTCCCACCCCTCTAGTGATTGGTTGTGCCCTTCCTCTACTGGGCTGGATCATTCAGGGTTCATCTCAGACTGTGGCACTAGCTGTACAACCCACTAGAGTCAGAGCTTCAGCCCTCTGGGGTTTGTGGGGGAGGGTAGGGACCCACCTAGCCACACTGGGCCATCTCCCCCTTTCAGCTTCCTCTCTCTATGATCATAGGGTAGGGGCCCACCCACCTGCTCTCTCTCCAGGCTAGGAAAGGGGGCGATAGCTCAGTCTGCAGGCTCTTATTCAACTCCATGCCTGTAATTCCTAGTGCTTTACTGGCAAACATCCCCTGTTCTGTGTATTGCTGAGGTTTTGGGGGAAGCACTGTATCTGGACTGGAGCGTCAGAGGCAGAGCCTCTGACTTGCCAGTTAGATGCACTATCTGGGTGAAGCAGCACCCCTCCCCGCCTCAGTCGGCCCTGAGTGCGCTTTGCTCACCATCAGACCAGGCTCACTGAAATGCACCTGGTACCTTGATTAGAGCTAGGAGATCTCTGGATTTCTGTGTCTGTCTCACTGGGTGTTGTGCCCTGGAGTTATGCCTAATTGGCCATCTTGAATTGGATCCATTCCTTTCTTAAATCACACCAAGGAATATGATTGTTATCTCTTGCCCTTAAGTCCTTTACCTTCTAAGCCTGTTGCTAACTTATAAAACACTGATTTTGATTGTCAGTTGTAATGTCAATATATGTCATCCCAAAGAATTTTAAACCCTTTGAGTGGATGCAAAAGTCAATTTTGAACATAACATGTGTTCAATTAAAATAACATTTTTGGTTGGTCACAAAAGTTTGATTAAATCTAAGAACTAATATATGACACAAATCTTCAACTGTGAGAAGTAACTTGAAGACAGAGTAAAAAGTTATATTTAACCTCCAAACAATGTAAGTCAAAGGAGGCTTAGCTTTTAAGAACAAAAATAAAATATATTGGAAAATGAATCTATTTACTAATCCTTCACATATGGCAAACTGCTAAAATATTGTGAAAACTCTAACCCATTCCATTTAGTTTTTGACATTTTCTAGAGTGAGATATCAGACCTGATCATCAACTACACAGTTGCTAAGCAACTGATCCATAAGATGGAAGTAAAGTGCCTTGTTCATAGGCATTGTAGAATGTGACTGCCCTTAAATTATTTCAGTAATAAAATTATACAGAAATACAAAAATACAGGATAAAGTTCTGAGCTCTCAAATGTGAAACTAAAATTACTAACTTTTGAAAAGCTAATTGATGTAGCACAGAAATCAGTACATAATCACTTTGCCCATTTTGGAGGTGATATTTTCACTCCACAAGTACTTCACATGTAATAGGAGTATTCAAATTGCAATCTAAGTGGAATATGCTGTTTAAAAGAAAATTAAAAAATTTCATTTTCTTTTCTGTCTCTATATTTTTAATTCATGCACTAAAGTTGATGGTTAAAATTGAATTAAATGTCAAGTTATTATCACTGTCATTTGTAATTTGGGTGACTTAAAAATTTTAAATATGATAGAACAAATTTTTTAAAGTAGTGAGAATTAAAAAGTTTATTAGTTACATCAGATGGGTTATAACACCCACAGGGTACATTTTACTAACTAGTTGCAACTTTAGTGGTAATCATACAGTTTAGTAGAGAAGCAAGAGCTACATTCACATGAAATAGAACAACAAAATAAGAAGTAAGAGAATTTCCTATTTTCCTATATGTAAAAGTGGATTCTGCAGTATAAAACACAGTCGTATTAGTATTCAGTAGTAACTGACATGAATGTAAGAAAAATCACTTGCACACACAGTCTCTTGATTTATGGCCAAAAATGGATGGTTTAAATTCATGCCCAGAGAGTAAACTCTTAAAGTCTTCAGACATATTCTCCTTTCTCCCTTGTATTAAATTTTAAAGAGACACAGATGGTGACCTACTACAAATTTATGACAGCCTAAAATAATCTAGCCAAGTGTTAGCAAATGGTTAGGAATGTCATGATTTGTTTCCGCTTTCAGATTTACCCCAGAGCATTCTACACCCATATGTTCAATATGTGACACATAGCAAACTTCAAAGGAAAATGAACACAAATTGAACTCTTCCATTCTCTTCCCTTCATAAAAAGAGCAATTTAAAAATGTTTATTTTTACCATGATTCATTGGTGGTTTCAAAAGTAACCATTTTATTATGGATAGAGTCACATATTTCTTCCCAAAACATAGTAATGAAAGGTGAGAATAAGTAAAAATATTTTTCATACTGATTTTATAAATTTTCCTCATGGAAAGTTTTCTGAAAAGTTAATTTAACAAAAAAGCTAAATTTACTATATAATTTATTTTGTAAACTCACTACTTGAACACTTAAAATAGCCAAAGATTGGCTGGGAGTGGTGGCTCGCACCTGTAGTCTCAGTACTTTGGGAGGCCAAGGAGGGCAGATCATGAGGTCAGGAGATCGAGACCATCCCGGCCAACATGGTGAAACCCTGTCTCTACTAAAAATACAAAAAATTAGCAGGGCATGGTTGCAGGTGCCTGTAATCACAGTTACTTGGGAGGCTGAGGCAGGAGAATTGCTTGAACCTGGGAGGCAGAGGCTGCAGTGAGCTGAGATTGGCCACCGCACTCCAGCCTGGGCAACAGAGGGAGACTCCGTTTCAAAGAAAAAAAAAATAGCCGAAGGTTACAAGGCAATGTCCTACTGTGCTGGCTTAATTCACATTTTAGCTGTCATATAAATACTGTGTAAAGCGCTTCTGAGAATATTTTTAGTGCTTAACATTGTTTCCTTGAGGTTTCTCATAGAAATAGTTGCTCTTTTTATTTCTTCACAGAATCCCTATACATACAATATGTAGATGATGTCTTTTTCCCACTAGTACATTTACTATTTCTTATAAAGTTTATGGCAATGATGTCATGAAAAAATTTACAACTAAGTTTTTTAATATTTGAAGTTTGTTCATGCATTTTCTCATTTCTCTTTCCTTTCCAATGTAAATAAATTTGTGTTGTTTAAGCCACTCAGTCTATAATATTTTCTTTTGCAGTCTTAGAAGACTAATACAGGGACTCTAGCAATTTTAAAATGTGGTAGATTTGTCTTTAATCCATTCTTATTTGATTTTTGTATATGGTAAGAAGTGGGGGTCTAGTTTCTTTCTTCTGCATATGAATTTCCCAGTTTACTTGGAATTTGTAAAAATTCTCTAACTCCGTTTAATTTTATCTGTGAAAATCAGTCAAAATAATAGGCTAGTAAATGAGAAATAATTCCCACTTTTAATAAGAATACAGTTTTTCTCTTTTTAGCCTTAAATTAGAGTATCAAAATGAGCAAATTCTGCAATTATCACAAATTTGGATGTGTCTTTTCACATCTCAGATTCACAAATCTGAGAATATGCATTTAACAGACATATTTGTCCCTCAGGTAAAATATGTTTCACCTGTTGAACAGAATTATTTTGTTTAGAATTACTGTGTTTATTTCTAGGCTCACTTTTAATTCAACTTTCACACGTCTGTATCTTAGTTTACAAAATTGAATATTTACAAAAAGAATAAAACACATTTTTCTTAGTTTCTTATTTCTGAAAAAAATGTATATTTCAAAGCATGAGAAGTCAAACTTTATATGTGGTTTTGAAGAGATTTTCATGCGATGAAATTTATTCTCAAGTTCATTAACTCTATTGTAATTAAGAATTCAATTTAAAAATTTAGTTCGTTTTCATTTTTTTGTCTAAAATAAGAGAATATTATTCAAAGAAGATCTTATTGCCTAGGTTAATAATCAATTGACAGGTTTAACGGAAAGAATAACAATTCCTCTTTATGTGAATCATGGCAAAGAGATTAGAAGCTACATAATATTTATTCTGATTTAGAGAATATTAAAAATATGATTTCATTTAGAGTTTCTTAGAACTTTACAACTCACAATATGCTTAGACATTGTTTGTTAGCCTTTACTTATATCTCCTCAAGTTAGATATTCTAATTCTTGCTTTTTCAGATGACAGTATGGCTTAGCTCAAATGATTTGTACAAAATTCTTCAGATAGTCATGGAATTAACTCCTTTTTTTCAATCATAGTGCTATTTATGCAATTCCAGGTCTTTGAGATTCTCCATTGGAGCCATATGCAATTTTACTTTAGAATTTTAAAATTACTGTTTTCATCCTGCATACAGCACAGTTTTCCGGTGACCAGTATGAACACTTGAAAATTACTTGTTTTCTGGTCTGATCCTTTCACTAGTAAACTAAGACAGTGATTCCAGTAGGGGCTTTTATAGTACACCAAGGAAGTAGCATAGTGTTTCTCAATGGGGTACCTGTTTTCAGTTTACACTTCAGTCAAGACTTACTCTTGCCTGTGAATGTTTCAGATGGATTTTCTACTGCTATAATGCATGAAAACTTTGATCCTAGATATAGAACATCTGCAAAGAGACTGAATAGCAAATCCTTACTAAAGACCAGAGTAATAAAATAAATTACTTCAGAGGATGAAGCAGATAACTCGAATTATGCAGAACAAATGGAATGAAACAAACTTTTATACAGAGCTGTGATGAATTGAATGTCTGTGTCCTCTTCAAATTTACATATTGATGTCCTAACCTCCTAGTTGTGGCTATAGTTGAAGATGGGCACTCTAAGGAGGTAATTAAGTTTAAATGAGCTCTTAGGAGTGGGCCTTAATCCTATAGGATTAATGTTCTTATCAGAAGAACTGCCAAGGAGCTCCTTCTCTTTTTCTTTATGCATGTGGTCTATAAGCCAGGAAGGGAGTTCTTAACAGAAATCAAATAGACCAACACCTTGATCTCGACCTTCTAGCTTCAAGAACTCTGAGGAAATAAATTTATGTTGTTTAAGCCACTCAGTCTATAGTTTGTTACTGCAGTCTTAGAAGACTAATACAGGGACTCTACCAATTTAAAAAATGTGGTAGATTTGTCTTCAATCCATTCTTAATTGATTTTTGTATATGGTAAGAAGTGGGGGTCTAGTTTCATTCTTCTGCATGTGAATTTCCCAGCAACATTTATAGAAGAGACTGTCCTTTCCCCAATTATAAAATTAGATAAATATATAGGCTATAAACTACAAGTTGTTATTAATGTTAAAGGCATGTAATTAACACAAACGTAGAGTAATGGTATCATGAATATCTTGGTACGCATCAAAAAGCTTGCAAGACAGATGTATTTAGAGACAATTTTCTCAACAATACAAGAAATTATTGAGAAATAATGAAAAAATGCTGAAGACAAATATCACAGCACACTGCATAATGAATAAAGATTTCATATCAAAATGTCAGTGTATCCATTCTGTTTTAAAATTTTTTTAACTTTTTTGGGTACACAGTAGGTGTGTATATTTATTGTGTATGAGAGATGTTTTTATGTGGGCATACAATGTGTAATAATCACATCAGGGTAAATGACTTATCCATCACCTCAAGCATTTGTCCTTTCTTTGTGTTACAAACAATTCAATGATACTCCTTTAGTTTCTTTCAAATGTATAATAGATTATTGTTAATTGCAGTCACCCTGCTGTGATTTCAGATACTAGATTTTAATCTTTCTAACTATTTTTGTACCCATTAACCATTTTCCCTCCTACCCCTCATCTTCCCAGTCTCTAATAAGCATCATTCTGTTCTTGATCTCCATGAGTTCAATTGTTTTCATCTTTTGCTCTCACAAATAAGTGAGAACATGTGAAGTCTGTCTTTCAGTGCCTGGCTTATTTCACCTAAAATAATGACCTCCAGTTGTATCCCCGTTGCTGCCTATGACAGAGTTTCATCCTTTTTAAAGACTCAATAGTACTCCATTGTGTACATGTACTAAATTTTCTTTATGCATTTGTCTGATGATGGACAATTAGGCTCCTTCTAGATTTTGGTTATTGCAATTAGTGCTGCAAAAAACACAGGAGCACAGCTATCTCTTTGATATGCTGGCTTCCTTTATTTGAGGTATATGGCTAAGCAATGTGATTGCCAGGTCACATGGTAGCTCTATTTATAGTTTTTGAGGAACCTCCAAAATGTTTTCCATAATTGTTGTACTAATTTATAATCCCACCAACAGTGTCTGAGAGTTCCCTTTTTGTTATTGCTTATCTTTTTGATATTTGTTATTGCTTATCTTTTTGATATAAGCCATTTTAACTGGGATGAGATGATATTTCATTGTAGTTTAGACTTGCATGTCTCTGATGATAAGCGATGCTGAGCACGTTTTGATATGCCTGTTTGTTATTTGCATGTCTTCCTTTGAGAAATGCTTACTAAGATGTTTTGCACGTTTTTTAATCAGATGATTAGCCTTTTTTATATAGAGTTGTTTGAGCTCCTCATATATCCTGCTTATTAATCCTTTGTCAGATGGATAGTTTGAAAATATTTTCTCCTATTCTGTAGGTTTTCTCTTCACTTCGTTGACTGTTTTCTTTGCTGTATAGAAGCTTTTTAACTTAATGTGATCCATTGGTTGTCTGCGCTTGTGGGGTATTACTCCAAAAAGTCATTTTCCAGTCTAATGTGCTGAAGAGTTTCCTCAATGTTTTATTTCAGTAGTTTCATAATTTGAGTTCTATAGTTAAGTCTTTAATCCATCCTGTTTTGATTTTTGTATATGGTGAGAGATATGGATCTAGTTTCATTTTTCTGTGTATGAATATCCAGCTTTCCTAGCCCCATTTATAAAAGAGATTGTCCATTTTCTGATGTAATTGGAAATATTTCCAATGTTCTCGGCATTTTTTTTTAAATGCCAAGCTCAGTATAAAATTATGGATTTGCTTCTGGATTTTCTATTAAATTCTGTTGGTCTATGTGTCTGATTTTGTGCCAGTACCATGCCATTTTGGTTACTATATATTTGTAGTAACTATCATTTGAAGTCAGGTAATGTGCTTCCTCCAGTTTTGCCATTTTTGCTTAGAATAGCTTTGTTGATTCTGGGTCTTTTGTGGTCCCATATACATTTTAGGATTGTTTTTTTATATTTGCATGAAGAATGTCGTGGGTATTTTGACAGAGATTGCATTGAATCTGCAGATTGCTTTAGCTACTATGGACATTTTATGTTTATTCTTCTATACATGAACATGGAATATTTTTCATTTTATTGTGTTCATTTCAATTTCTTTTATCAGTGTTTTATAGTTTTCTTTGTAAAGAACTTTCAGTTCTTTGGTTAAATTAATACTAAGTGTTTTATTTTATTTGTAGCTATTATGTATGAGGATAGTTTCTTTTCAGATTGTTTGCTGTTGGCATATAGAAATACTACTAATTTTTGTATGTTGATTTTGTATCCTGCAACTTTATTTAATTTACTTGTTCTAATTATTTTGTGATGAAGTCTTTAGATTTTTCCAAGTATAAGATCATATCATCTGCAAACAAGGATAACTTTTTCTACCTTTTCTTTCTCTCTTTCTTCCTTTCTTACTTTTTTCTTTCCCTCCCCTTCCTTCCTTCCTTTCCTTCTTTCTCTCTTTCATAAAGCAAAGAGGTTTAATTGGCTCATGGTTCTAGGCCACACAAGCATGACACCAACATCTGCTTAGCTTCTAGTAAGGGCCTCAGAATGCTTACAATCATGGCGGAAGGTTAAGAAGAAGCAGGCATACCACATGTCAAGAGAGGGAACAAGAAGAGGAGTGAGGTCCCAGAGTTTGAAATAACCAGATCTTATGTGAACCAAATGAGTAAAATCTCACTTATCACCAAGAGGATGATGCTGAACTATTCATGAGGGATCCATCCTCATGATGCAATCACCTCCCACTAGTCCCTATTTCCAACACTGGGAGTCATATATCAACACAAGATTTGGCAGGGACACACATCCAAACCATATTACCTTTCTCATGTGACAATGAATGGGAGTCATTGGTCATAGGTGTGGACATGAGACCGTTTGGCAATTTTAAGACATGGCCCCCAAATTCCTCAACAGCATTTCTATTGAGAGATAGAATTTCTGTCAATCATCTGTTTAGATCTTTCCCTTGGCTTTTGCATTCCTCGAATTCTGGCCTTACACTGTCCAATATGCTCATGCTTGATTTTCTCATAGTTTTGTTCAGTTGTTCATAGGCCTGATTTCTATTCTTTAGATGTGTGCACTAACTTGATGCATCCTTGCAAAAACATATCTTCCTCAGAACCTCAATACAGGGTTGTAATTTATACCTGATAAAAGGAACTGACATCCTGAAATTACCCACACAGAACCAGATGCTGAAGAATCAAAAGAACACAAAGAGTTTCCTAGAAGTACCATGTCAAATGATTCACCAAAAGGAGCTACTCAAGAGAAGCTGAGAATTACTAGCAGAGTTTGTATATGTTTGTATAACAATATATAAATAGATTTTCTGAATATATTGTTATATATCTATAAAAATAACAATATATTTAGAAAATATATTGTTATCTGTGTAAATTGCTATCTAATATTCAGAATTAGTTTAATATATATTTTGGTTGTCTTTGTAAAATATCAAGGAAAAGATATAGCTGGGGAAAAAGAAATGTTGAACCAAGGAGATATCATCTAAAAAAATGAGCTGTTATTTCCACAAAGAAGAGTGCCTCTTTCTGAACGTTTCCTTGGGCGTAAACACTACACCATATACATACTTGCATGGCAACTGAGCCACAGGGGTACAAAAAGAACATACACCTTTCTCAGCGTATTTGTGCTGCTGTAACAGAGTATCACATACTGGATAATTCATAAAGAAACAGAAAATTATTTCTAACAGTTATGGAGGCTGGGGAAGTTCAAGATCAAGGTGCTACCAGGTTAGTAAGCACCAAATGTTCAAGGCACAATCTTAGAAGTAGCCACTGATTCTAAGATGGTGTCTTGAACATTGCTTCTTCTGAAAGAGGGAAACACTATTCCTCACATGGCAGAACAATGAAAAAGAGCAAATCACTCCCACAAGCCCTTTTAATAGCAGCATTAATCCATTTGTGAGGGTGGTACCCTCATTACCTAAATATCTGTCATCAGGTCCCACCTCCCAGCACTATTGCATTGGGGATTAAATATATAGTAGAAGAATTTGAGGAGATTCTTTCATACTATAGCAGTGTATTTCTTTCTTTTAGCTACTTAGCCAGCA
Source organism: Cebus imitator (assembly GCF_001604975.1). NCBI lineage: Eukaryota > Metazoa > Chordata > Mammalia > Primates > Cebidae > Cebus > Cebus imitator. The sequence goes on from NW_016107777.1 coordinate 701,855, forward strand.
TCATGTATTGTTTATTGATATGTAAATTAAATAACTCTTAGAGAAGTAATACACATCAATTACATATTTGGTGCCAGGAATATGGCATATTGTGGGTGAGGCAAACAATTATTAATAAATAATTCAGTATAATATAACAAAGATAACATAAGCTCTTCCAACCCACATAATTCATTTGTTCCATTTCCTTAAATGAATATAAATCATTATAAATCCCTTCAAGCGATGTCGCCAACAAAAATTGACTATCATAATACCAGGTTGAGTGCTTCATGCTGAGTATCCTGAGTGTCTAGCAGTAAACTTTGAGTTTATAGTTTGGCAGGGTATTTACCAGATGATGTCAGAACATAAATATGTGACCGAATTTTGGAGCCCAGGAAAACTACAAGAGTAGGAAGTAACATCTAAGCTGAGATTTGAAGCCAATGTATTTGTTCAGTGAACAGGGAAAAGGGATAGTGAGAAAGAGTAGGTACTAATCAAGGAATTGATTAAACTTTAATATGTATTCCAATCAGAATAAAATTAGGTCTATTCTCTCTGGTTCCTAATTTAGGCTGTGCTGATGTGCTTGATGAGCCAACATTAAATCACTGGGTCTCAGGGAGACTGTGCAGCACTGCACTGCTTACAACAGATTTAACTGGATTTCTTGGGGCTGGAGAGTTATTTGTACCATCACAGGCATACTGTTACTTAATTTTCTTCTAGGACAAACAAGAACAACAAAAACAACCAAAATGAAACTTCTAAAGATCACTCTTATGGACAGTGTTTACTCTTCGACAAAAAAAATCCTTTAAGTAAAAAAAAAACTCATTCACTTATTAGAGAGTTGCTTATAATTACGTGGTGCATTTTTATTTTCTATAAAAAATAAAGAGCAACATTATTCTGTCTTCACCATCCGACCCTCCTCTCCCCCAAAAGTGGAAACATCCAGAAATATAATCTACTTGAAAACTGAAATATCTGTGCATGCAATAGGGATTTTAAGGGAAAATTCTCAAAAGAGCATATGCTCCACAGTTCATTCTGAGGCAGTTTTTGGTATTTACAAGTAGGTACTGTTCAGATACTTGTGCAAACAACTATTCTAAGACAGAACCTAAAACTTCCTGAAGTTAATGGATTGCAAATACTGTATGAAAATCAATACTTTTGGTGGTCCCCAAATCTTTCCAGAATGCATTGCCCTATTAATGCAATTCTCTAAACTAAAACTAAACTTTTATTTTTCCTTACTCTAAATTATATTTTTCTTACTTAAAAGTGAGTAGTTAATACTTGTTTGCTGTAAAAAATGTCCACCGATGTTTCTGAAGCTTTTCCCCAAAGGGGAGTTGGCTGAAAGTTTTTGTCTCAGAATATTTTGTCCTTCATAATGGTTCAGAAACATTGCTTTTATACTGACCCATTGTATTAATTTTAACTGACTTCAAATCTTTAGGGCATTTGTAAACAATGTTACCATTTAAAAGGAAAAGTCGTGTTCTGGAAATTATTATTTCCATAGGGCTTCTACACATGCATTGGGATATGAAAGCCATAAACTCATTTACTATTGCAAATTGTACATGGAACTATGTCAGCTATGGTTTTAAACAATTGATTTGTTAAATGGAACAAATCCATTTATACTTTAATAGCTTAATATCTAATGCTAATTTGTTACATTTTAGACATTTGGAGAATTAATGGAAGCTTTATAATCCACTGATAAATTATCACCAGAATAGTCATATGCCATAAGTAATGTTTCTTTAATGTGTGACATAAAATTGACTCAGAAGAAAGACATGCAAGTAGATATGACATATGACTTATTTTAGATCCAATTCAATGAATCATTTATTCAATACAAGTTTTATTGTTGATTTTATTTATTATAAATATATGTGAAATCATACTTTCATAAAATGCCATTCGTGAAAACAGTAACTGAAAAGTTAGAAGTGTAGATTCTGCAAATCAATAATTATCATCTTTTAGGCTGAAGAAATTTGATTATTTTAAGGGTACTTTGAAAATGGCATATTTTCTTATTATATAGTTGTTAAATTCTTACCTTTAGAGAAGGAAGTATTTTTCTCAAATCTTCTATTTCTTAGCATATAAAAAGAACTATTTTTGTTATACAGGCTGTATGTTTTATGCTTAATGTGATATATGTAACTATTTTGGGGGTTCACTCTAGCTTTACCTATCAAATTTTAATTTTCTTTAAAATGGTTTGCAAGTATTAAGTTATCTTCAAAAAAAAGATAAGGAAATATGTCAAGAATTAAGATTTGCCTCAATCAAATAAACCCATTTTTTCTCTTTATTTCTCAAGACCCAGCAGTAAGTAGGATACTTTAATTCTAACTGAACATTATATACTTTACACAACTTAAATGTGAAGACCCTCCTGTGGGCAGTCTCTGATTTTGCATGGTAGCAAATGTAAAACTCAGGCTCCATCCTAAAGTGGGATTAAATATTTTCCTTATTACCAGAAGCAAATCTATACCAAAAGAGTATGAAAGAAAAGTGTACTGAATATTCTTCAGGGTGGATTGGAGAATGATTTACCCACAAAATATACTACATACAGATGTGTGTTTCCAAGCCCCTCTCAGCTGAAAGATTGCCTTTCTCTCCTATCCAGACTTCCTTTCTAGGATACATTGCCCTTAAAGAAAGCTCTTTCTGCAGCTCAGATTGATTGATTTCCCTCAGAACAAGTATACCCACTTAACAGACCAAAGCTCTGAGTGTAACTAGTCCTATGTTTTCCAGAATTTAGTTTAGAAATTACATAATTTTACTTGAAAACATGCCTCCTCGGGAATCTCACCTCCCATCCTATAAGCCTTTTGAAAATACCCTAGAAAGTGGAGAAAAATTTTTTAGAATAATTTTTTTAGTAAATAAATAAGAAACATGTTGAGAGAATAAGGGAGTGAAAAAAACTGTTGTAAGTAGTAATTTTCCCATATTTTAATAAAATATATGTGTAGTGGAGTTTTTTATGCATTCAGTTTGCAAATGTCATAGTGCACCTGGTACTATTTTGTTCGGTATCTGTGTGGGACTTGACATATTGAATCTAAAGAATTCCTCCATTGAACTATCAGCTTATTATTTCTTTGTATTTCAAGAAGTTTTGCAGGGCGGTGTTGAAGAGAACAAATTTTCAGCTAATCAAAAATTTTAAATTATCAAGTATCTGTTATGCTGCCCTACTGAAAATGATAAGAAGATAGTCTGAGTTTATTTTGCTCAATATATGGAGAAGGTCATATCCTGTCTTCCTTGTCAAATATTCCATATAATGTAGACCAAAAAAGGAGACAGGGTTTTGTCATGATAAGAAATTAAAAAAAAAAAAAAAAGACTTTGACCAAGTAGGCTTAAGTATCCAAGAAGTTTTTCAACATACACATGAACATTTTACTAGCTGCTTATCCTAGATATTTCAAGATTTAATTAATTCCCATGTTTCACAAGTAGTTTCTAGTCAGATGTATTGTAATATTTTTTTCAATTTTTAGGTTTGGGGAGTAGATGTACAAGTTTGTTACTGGGTAAATTTTGTGTAACTGAGGTTTGATACATGAATGACCCCATCACCCAGGTAGAGAGCACAGTACCTAAGAGATTGCTTTACCCTTCCCCTCTCTCCATCTTCCCCCTCCCCACTCCGGTAATGTGTTGATTTTCTTTCCCTCCTCTGTGGCATATACCATTAGTATGTCTTCATTAAGCAGTTACTATCTTACTGTATTTGTTTTCTTGTTGTGCAATTTCTGCACAAAATGCAGTTGCATGAAATCATCTTGCAGTCTGGAGCCATAATTTTCCTCTTCTCATTCCAATCATAGTCCACTATTTAAATGTAAAGAGAACTGATTGACAAAATCATCTCATAAATCACTTCCGTTATAATTCAGTATCACCTGATATTTTTACATTAAGATAGAAAGTTACTGTCAACAACAACAAGAAAATTAAAGAGCTTTCCTGGATCAATCCATTATGCAAAAAAGAATATTTCAGCTATGCCTTATACAGAGGCAAAGGATTAGTGTCATATCTATAAGCTGTGTCTAAAAAGTACACCGTACCTATGGTTCTGGAATAGAACTCTCCCAACACACACATTATAAGCTTCTCAAATTCCAAGAGAATTATAGGTATGGGGAATGTTACAGGGCAGTTGAATTATAGTGACAAGCCTTTAAAGAGGAAGAGATATGTAGAAGAAAAGATGGCAAGAGAAGCTATCCCTATCTATTGAAGCCAGATTACTGCTATTTCTTATGACACATAGTTTATACCTGGAGTAATTTATCTTTGTAACTATATCTAACATATAGTTTTTTCACCATAATTTTTTTAAAAGTATAATGATTTTCTACTAAATTGTACATAGTACTCACACCAAGATATATTCTCTCAGTGTGTGAATAATTCTCCCTGAAACATCTTAGTCTACCCTGAAGAACTGCTCAAATTGATAAATAATTTTAGAAAAAGCAAACCAACATGCATTAACTGATGTACAAATGAACAGGATATTTTATACAAGCAGTGGAGACTTCCAAACTGATAGAACATATGTAGCTTTTAAGATAAGTAACTACCCTTCTGGAATTGGAAAGCATAAAGAAGTGGTATATGGTTGCATTGTCTTTGTTCAAGCCCAGATGTGACACCAGCTAGCTCTGGTCTTGAGGCTCCAGTGTGGTCGTTAGTATTTGTAAGACCCTGGAAAAGTTGGTGAAAGGTAAATAATAATTATATTAGATTATTGTGAAAATTGCATTTTAAAATGTATATTCAACTCTTTGTACAGAATTAAATATGCAGTAAACACTAATTCATATTAGTTATGGTTGCATGAAATACAATGACTTTATTTCCTACACTGCATTTTACATGTTCTTCTCAGTAGTTTGACCTCTTGTGAGAATTTTAAATCTAGTCATCTTTTTCTGCAAAATAAAAAATACAAAAAAGGTAAGTACTTGATTTCTCACCCATATTATCAGAACAATAACACTAAGAGCAATAAGAGGCCCTTAATTTGGCATTATTGTTAATAATTATTAATAGTTGCCGGGTGCGGTGGCTCACGCCTGTAATCCCAGCACTGTGGGAGGCCGAGGCGGGTGAATCACGAAGTCAAGAGATCGAGACCATCCTCGTCAACATGGTGAAACGCTGTCTCTACTAAAAATACAAAAAATCAGCTGGGCCTGTGGCGCGTGCCTGTAATCCCAGCTACTCAGGAGGCTGAGGCGGGAGAATTGCCTGAACCCAGGAGGCAGAGGTTGCGGTGAGCCGAGATCGCGCCATTGCACTCCAGCCCAGGTAACAAGAGCTAAACTCCGTCTCAAAAAAAAAAAAAATGAATAAATAAAATTATTAATAGTTATTAACAATTATATTATTAATAATGCCAAATTATTAATTAACCTGTTTAATATATATTATTGTTAATAATGCCAAATTATTAATTAACCTGTTTAATATATATTATTGTTAATAATGCCAAATTATTAATTAACCTGATTAATATTTGAATTCTTCAACCAACCCAATAATATGTTTCATAATTACTAAGTGTATGTTTTCCCTGTCTCTACTGTAAAGTTTTCTTCTTTTCTATAGTAAATGTATTTAAAGAAATTATAATTTATTTTATAAACAAAGTTTAGACACAATTTGAATTCATCACATGGAAAGCCAATACTGTCAAATGTAACACTCCGTAACACACAACAATAATTTTAGGCTAGATGTATAATTTTGCAAAATAATTAGCTTACATAGATACCTGAACATTTCTATTTCTCTTTTCTCTCATAAAATACAAACATTGTATGGGATTTTCTATAATAACTTAATCACGAGGCAAAACCATTCAGGACATAGGTGTAGGCAAGGACTTCATGACCAAAACACCAAAAGCATTGACAACAAAAGCCAGAATAGACCAATGGGACCTAATCAAACTCCACAGCTTCTGCACAGCAAAAGAAACAATTATTAGAGTGAATCGGCAACCAACAGATTGGGAAAAAATTTTTGCAGCTTACCCATCTGACAAAGGGCTGATATCCAGAATTTACAAAGAACTAAAACAGATTTACAAGAAAAAAACTAACAAGCCCATTCAAAAGTGGGCAAAGGATATGAACAGACACTTTACAAAAGAAGACATATGTGAGGCCAACAAACATATGAAAAAATGCTCATCATCACTGGTCATCAGAGAAATGCAAATCAAAACTACATTGAGATACCATCTCACGCCAGTTAGAATGGCGATCATTAAAAAATCTGGAGACAACAGATGCTGGAGAGGATGTGGAGAAATAGGAACACTTTTACACTGTTGGTGGGAGTGTAAATTAGTTCAACCATTGTGGAAGACAGTGTGGCGATTCCTCAAGGACATAGAAATAGAAATTCCATTTGACCCAGCAATCCCATTACTGGGTATATATCCAAAGGATTACAAATTGTTCTACTATAAGGACACGTGCACACGAATGTTCATTGCAGCACTGTTTACAATAGCAAAGACCTGGAACCAACCCAAATGGCCATCGACAATAGACTGGATAGGGAAAATGTGGCACATATACACCATGGAATATTATGCAGCCATCAAAAACGATGAGTTTGGGTCCTTTGTAGGGACATGGATGAACCTGGAAACCATCATTCTCAGCAAACTGACAGAAGAGCAGAAGATCAAACACCGCATGTTCTCACTCATAGGCGGGTGTTGAACAATGAGAACACATGGACACAGGGAGGGGAGCACTACACACTGGGGTCAGTTTGGGGGGAAATAGGGGAGGGAGGGTGGGGGGTGGGAAGCTGGGGAGAGATAGCAAGGGGAGAAATGCCAGATGTAGGTGATGGGGAGGAAGGCAGCAAATCACACTGCCATGTGTGTTCCTATGCAACTATTTTGCATGTTCTTCACATGTACCCCAAAACCTAAAATGCAATAAAATAAATAAATGGGAAAAAAAAATGAAGTAGGAAACCAGAACAACAACAACAAAAAAAACAACCTAATCAGTATTAAGTGGTATAACTAGTTAAGTCCAAAATACTTTCATATAAATTTATGGAGGCAAGATAATTTGTTATCACAAAATAAAAGTAGAGCATATATCAACACAACATTTGCCAATTTTGAAAAAGTACTTTTCAAATGCCATAGGAAAAAAGTAATTACAATACTTTTATCTGGTGCTCAAACTTCCAGGTTTACTACTAAAATTATTATCTCTACATTGTAAATTTTATTGTTATGGCTCCTCTGTAATTTGGTCTTAAAATCTCTCTTGAGAATGACCACTAAGCCAACATAGCCATACTCTAGGAGAGCCTTGAATAGGGCAACGTTAGGTATGGGTGTTTGTGTCAGGTGAAACACAATGAGGAGATGAAACCAAAATGTATGAGACAGAAGACATTTATTAAGCACATTTATTTAGAGGTTAGCGATGCTGATGGGTGCAGCATCCCTACCAGCTGGTAGGTTAAGAGAGATGGAGTGAGCGGGTGAGACCAAAAGAGAGAGAAAGAGGGACTGTGTGGTATTACCACACAGCTAATGGAGATTACCCCTTAGACTTTCCCAAGGGAGACTGTGGATTAGCTATTTTAAAGAAAACGCATGAGAAGGTGGAATCATTTGCAAGATTCTATCATAGTTAGCAGCTCTGAGACGTTAGGTTTGGGGTTAGTAGGATAAACAAGTGGACTATGTCACACACAACCAAACTGGGAGGGCAAGTTTTAATTCAGCCACAGGTGATTGGGTGCTACTGGTTTTCAGACCATTTATATCAGGCCTACAAATGGATACCAAGGCAGTAGCAACTGTATTCAACAAATATGGACACCTTATTAATTCTCACATAAACTCTGTAATTTGGCTATTGTTATGGTATTGTTTTGAGGCTACTGAGACTCAAAGAATTATGTAGTTTTCCAAAATCTTACAGCAACTAAAAGGCAAAGTTCAAATTTATAGTATGCCTGTCTGAATCCAAATCCCACACAGCTTTTACTATGTAGGAAATTAATTACTCTGTTTCAAGAGAAATGAACATCTCATTTTTTTACTTATTTATAAAGGAAAACGCTATACTTCTGTGTTTCCTGATTCTACAGAAGTATGGATAAGAATATGGATAGTATTGATGTATTTATCTTTAGTTAAAACTGACTTTTGATTATCTGAATCTGTTTAATCACTTAAGTGAAATCCTTTGAGTGTCAATTACAGGGGCTTTTCCATGCCAAAAAGACAAGAAGCCTGCATCACAATTGCCAGAAATCTTTACTCCCCACTCCAAAGCCAAAGTCACCTTTAGGCAAATCTCTAGGCTCTTTACCCACCTCTTAAGCACAGGATAAGAAGCCAATAGTCTTCACTTCACCAGTGTGTAGCTTAACTCTTTGAAATATGGACTATGAGCTAAACTTACCTACATTTTGCTGATGATGCTTTGTTTCTGTTACTATTTGTTATTTTGTATTTATTTACTTACATGTCTTACTGTTGACAATCTTGTTAAAATGAATGTGGGGAGTGATAATATAAAAAGTGCAAAATTCTAGTCTCATCAGGGGAACTCAATAACTACCATTCTTTCCCCTACTCATTTTGAAATTTCTGTTTCCAAATGTCATGACAAGTGTACAGAAAAATGATTGATTTTTGTATGATGACATCATATCCTATAACCTTGAAAAACTCATTTATTAGAGTTTTTTAATGTTGTTTTGTAGGTTTTCTGGTCAATTTCTTGGGATTTTCTACACAAACAATTATGTAGTCTGCAGATGGGGATAATTTTATTTCTTCCTTTTAAATCTTTTCAAAGATAAATGCCTTTTATTTCTTTTTTAATTTCAAGAGAAATTAACCCTTCATGTTTTTGCCTTGATTATTTATTTATTTGAGACGGAGTCTCACTCTTGTTACCCAGGCTGGAGTGCAATGGCACGATCTCGGCTCACCGCAACCGCCGCTTCCTGCGTTCAGGCAATTCTCCTGCCTCAGCCTCCTGGGTAGCTGGGACTACAGGCACGTGCCACCATGCCCAGCTAATTTTTTGTAGTTTTAGTGGAGACGGGGTTTCACCACGTTGACCAGGATGGCCTCGATCTCTTGACCTCGTGATCCACCCGCCTTGGCCTCCCAAAGTGTTGGGATTACAGGCGTGAGCCATCGCGCCCGGCTTGCCTTGATTATTTATAAAGGAAAACACTTTGCTTCCATGTTTCCTAATTCTACAGAAGTAGGAATAAGAATATGGATAGTATTGATGCATTTATCTTTAATTAAAACTGACTTTTGATTATCTGGATTTGTTTGTTCACTTACAACATTAAGTGAAAGCCTTAGAATGTCGATTATAGAGGCTTTTATTTTATTTAAGATAAATATCTTTCATTTCTTTTTAAATTTTATTCTATTTTAACTTATTGTGCAGTTTAGGACTCAGTAAGATGTCCAGTTCTATTGATGATAGTGGACATATGTGCTTTGTTCCTAATCATATGTAGAACTATTCAGTCTTTCTTAAGTACGATGTTAATTGTAGGGTTTCGTAGATGCCCTTTATCAAGTTGAGCAATTTCCTTCTCTATATAGTATGCTGGGCTTTTGTTTTGTTTTGTTTTTATCAAAAGTGGGTGTTGGATTTTGTCAAATGCCTCTCTGTCTTAATTGAACAATAATGTGATTTACTTTTTTAGATGAAGGGTTAGCAAACTTTTCTAGTAAAGAACAAAGTGTTTTAGAGTTTGTGGGCCGTATAGTTTCTGTTGCATCTGACTTTTGTCTTTTAAACAATGCTTAAAAGGTAAACATTATTTTCAGAATGTGGTCTGCATCAAAATAGTCCATCAGCGCCATTTTACCCTGGGACAAGACTGTGCCAACTTCTGCTTTAGAGGAGTTACTAGAGGGGTTCTACTGATTTTTGAATATTGAGTCAGCTTTGCCATCCTATGACTAACCTCATCTGGTTTTACTTGTATATATCACCAGATTTTATTTGCTAATATTTGGTTGAAATTTACTTTTTCACCTCTTTTAATAAAGGATATAGGTTTGCAGTCTTTTTATTTTACTCTGTTAATTTCAGAATAATTCTGACTTCATAAAATGAGTTGGAATGTATTATCTCCTTTGTTTTCTGGAGGAGAGTCTGGATAGTTGGTATGATGACTTCTTTAAATGTTACACAGATTTTCTCAGAGATTTCTTTTACAGAATGTTTTGACATATGACATAAATTTCTTTAGTAGATATAAAGTGGTTTAGCTATTTATTTAACCTTGTGTAAATTTTTGTAATTAGTAGTTTTCAAGAAAATGGTACATTTAATCTAGGTTTTCAAAGTTGTGTGCCTAAAATTTTTCATTATTTTTATTATCATTTTTATAACTACAGGGGATAAAATGATATTCTTATTTGTCCCCAGTGTTGATAATTTATATTTTCTTTTTATCTTTGTAAATATTGCCTGAGATATTTCGATTTTATTGTCCTTTTCAAAGAGATTGCATTTGGTTTACTTGATTGTTCTCTATTGTTTTTCTGTTTTTAATTTTATTGATTTTTTTATTTTACTTTATTGTTTTTTCTTCTCTTTGCTTTGAGTTTATATTGTACTTTCCAGTTTGACTAAGATAAAAATTTGTATTATTAATGTGTGACTTTTTTCCTACTTTAAATTTTTTTTAAGTACCGCTTCAGCTGTATTCCACAAATTTTGTTATACTTCCCTTTTTGTTTAATTCGTAATATTTCTAATTTCTTTTGACTTCCTTTTTGATAATAAATTATTGAAAAGTATGCAGTTTAATTTTCATATTTTGGAGATGTCCTTATCTTTCTTTCATTGGTTACTAGTTTTATTTCATTATGGTCAGAGAGTACATTTTTGTAAGATTTAATTATTTTATATTTGTTAAGATTTGTTTTATGAAGGATAAGTTGTTGTAACTATTTTTTCCTACAACTATAAAAGAGGCACAATACCTAGTGGGTCTCTTTGGTTGTGGAGGTAACATATTTTTCATTTGGATGTCACTTTTACCTGCTTACTAAGTGATGCAAAAGCCACTTACTTTGAGTTGGGGCACAGAACAAAGAAAGGCTCTGAAACAGGTTCAGTCTGCTGTGTAAGCTGGTCTGCAACTTGGGCAATATGATGCAGCAGATCCAATGTTCATTAATGTGTCAACAGCATATAGTGATATTTAAAGCCTTTGGCAGTCTCCTATAAATGATTTCTCAGACCCTTCAGATTTTGAAGCAAAGCCCTGCCATTCTCTGCCGATAACTTCTCTCATTTTAAGAAACAGGTATGGCTTGCTACTGAGGCTTAGAGACCATAGACCACTAGATTACCATGTGACCTGAGCAGCCAGCACAAATTGGGTATTATCCGACCCACAAAACCATACACTTGTACATACACAGCATGACTCCATCATCAAATGAACATGGTAAACATGTAATTTGTCCTGAGCAAGTCCTAAAGCATAAATAAGTTACATGAAGTAGTTCAAATATCCACAGTCCCCACTCCTGCTATACTGCCCTCTCTCCTCCATCCTGCACCTCATGGGAGTTTTCTATGGTCATTTGCCAGAGCAAGGGAAGACAAACATGGATTAAAGAAGGTTCTGTGCTATATGCGGGCATGACCTGGCAAGCTACATGACAACTACTGCCACTTTATGGGATATTTCTATAGGATAGTGGTGAAGGAAATTCCTCCTGGTAGGTAGAATTTAGAACAGTTTTTTATTTACTTGGAAGGATAAATGATCAGATGTGTGATTATATGCTGGTTCATGGACTGTGGCCAATGGTTTAATTTTGTGGTCAAATACTTGGAACGAACATAATTGGAAAATGTGTGACAAGGAAATCTGGGGAAGAGATGTATAGATAAACCTCTATGAATGGACAAAAAAAATGAAGACATTTGTGTCTTATGTGAATTTTCACCTCTAACCACAAGAGGATTTTACTAATCAAATGTATATGAGGACCCATTCTGTAGATACCCCTTGGTCTCCTTCCCCAGCCATGCCTGCTAACACACAGTTGGATTGTGACCAAAGTGACCAGAGTCGCTAGGATGAAGTTATATGTTGAATAAGCCAGGAGGGGATTTCCATTCACCAAGACTAACTTACATATGGCCACCTCTGAATGTCCAATCTGCCAGCATCAGAAACCAACACTGAGTTCCCAGTCTGGCACCATTTCCTGAGGTTATCAAACAACTACCTGGTTGCAGGTTGACGAGAGTTGACCACCTCTGTTTTATAAGAACAGGATTTTGTTCTTACTGGAAAAGACACTAACTCCAGATATGGATTCATCTTCCCTGTATGCCATGCTTCCGCCAACGCCACCATCTGTGGACTGACAGAATGCCTTTTCTACTGTCATGACTTTCCACGCATAGTTCCTGATCAAGTAACTCACTTCATAGCAAAATAAGTGACGTAATGAGCCCATGCTCATTGAATTTACTGGTCTTATCATGTTCCCACATCCTAAAGAGGAGATGAGTCATCATTTACAGTGCCAACTAGGAAGTAATACTTTATAGGACTGGGACAAAATTTTCCAGAAGGCTGTACGTGCCCTGAATCAGCATGCAACGCACAGTGCTGGTTTTTCCATAGCCAGGATTCATGAGTTTAGAAACTAAGAATTGGAAATGGGAGTAGCACCACTCACTGTTATGCCCAGTGACTTACTATCAACATTTTTGCTTTCTGTTCTCAAAAAGGTATCCTCTGCTGAACTGGAAGTTACAGTTCCAAAGGGAAAAATGCATCCACCAGGAGACACAACAGCAATTTCATTAAATTTGAAATTAAAACAATTGCTTTGCCACCTTGAACTCTTTATGCCTCTTATTTAACAGGGAAAGAAAGGAGTTACAATGTTGACTGGGGTGATTGCTCCTGATTACCAAGTGAATATTGGACTACCACTCCGCAATGGAGGTAAGGAAGACTATGTTTAGAATATAGGATCTCCCTTAGGGAGTTCCTTTGTACTACCATATCCTGTTATTAGAGTCATTGGAAAATGACAGCAACCCAATCCAGCAGGACCATGCATGGCCCAGATCCTTCAGGTATAAACTTTTGCATCACTTCACTTGGTAAACACCATGATCAGCTCAGATGCCTGCTGAAAGCAAAGAGAATACAGAATGGATAGTGAAAGAAGAGAATTACGAATACCACTTATAGGATATAACTAATTGCAGAAATGAAGAATGCAACCGACATGAATATTCCTCCTTATTTTATTATGAATATTTGTTTGCATATATATAAAATATATTTGTTTCTCCTATCTCTTATTCTCTTATCATACATACAGAGAATGTGTATGGACTTTACATAATAGTATTAAGTATTGCTTATTTTATATCATAGTATCTAAGTTACAGCCTATCAAGAAGAATAGCAAACATCACTCAAGGTCCTTGTTTTTTGATAAAGGTGTTAGTGCATTTTCAGTTCTATTCAACATGTTTGCATCATGGTAGGTGGTATTATATTCTTGTTAGTGGTTTTCATTTGGAGAGGGCAATGAATGTGGATGTCAAGTTGGTGGATGGACTTCTGATGCTTAATTTTACATGTCAACTAGACAAGACAAAGGAGTGCCCAGATATATGGTGTAACATTATTTTGTGTGTGTGTGTGAGGGTGATTCTGGATGAGATATATATTTGAATCAGTAGACTGGGCAAAGAAGATTGCCCTTACCAATATGGGTGAGTCTCTTCCAATTCACTGAAGTCCTGATTAGAGCAAAGGTTGAATAAAGAGATTTTTTTTTCTCTTTCTTTGCCTGGGAACTTTGTTCTTTTTCTGCATTCAAACTCAGACACAGACTGGAACTTATACCAATGGTTCTCCTGGTTCTCAGGCCTTTGGACTTGGACTGGAACTATACCACTGGCTCTCCTGGATCTACAACTTGCTAACTATAGATCTTGGAACATATATCCTATTGGTTCTGTTTCTCTAAAGAACTCAGACTGATGATTCTCATGGTGTATTTTTTTTT
>NW_016107777.1:716428-729241 GCF_001604975.1 Cebus imitator
ATATTTTGAAGCAATTATTTAGTGCTTTAAGTGGAATATACAAAACTTACCACTCTATAGGTACCTTTACTCTCTTTTCTTTTGTTTTAGTGGTTCTATTTATTAAAAACATCTTTATTTTAATTTTTCAATATCAACTGTCAATCATTTATGTCAATTATGTTAAAAAATTCCTGGGGAAAGGACAAATATATTATATTTAATGCACTCCTACTCACTCTTGAAATAAAATGAAAGTTTTAGCTAAGAAACAGAGGATCTAAAGAGGAACCAAACAGATTTTAAGCAGAACTTCTGCATGATTAGCTTAAAGAGTAAATTTCAGTTACCCTGAGCATATTTATTCTAGACATACCAAGTATGTAAGGTTTATAGACAATAGTGATCAATTTGCTAGACCACTAAATAAAAAGAATGTAATGATTAACTAATGGTGGCAGAGGCAATTGGGAAGATAGATTATATAGGATAAGAAACAATAGTTATGTTATGTGGAGGAACATGAATGCACTTTAGATGTTGAGCCTGAGCTCTTTTGAGGAAATAATAGCTTAAATGTTTACAAGAAGACATCTCATTCATATGGATCTCCTCTAAGACAATTGTCTTTATATATTGATTTCTACCAAATATTTTCTTAATAGTGAATAGAGAAATATTTTAGCTAGTAAACAGAGTGATGTGAAATTACTTAACTCATATGAATAGCTCTTTTGTGATAAAATTATTTCTAACAATAAGCAATTTCACTGTATGTTTGATCAACTTAACAGTCATTTAATATTTGCCGATTATGACAGTAAAAGCACTGTTTCTGACATGCATACAGGAAATCTGTATATGTTCTTGGTCAGCTCAGAATGCCTTTTTGAGTAATTAAAGTTCTGCTATATTTATCCAGGGGTCATGTTAAAATATGTAAACACTTTTGCTTAAGTCTTCTGGGATGTGAGGAATATGTCCTCTCTGGAAAAATGATGGGTGATTTCTCCATATAATAAATATTGGCTTAATTTTACCAAATTATTTTGGTTCATTAAACTGCGCACATGGGGAGAAAAAACAGTTTTATATTTAAATCAGGCTTCCAGACAACTTAAGGTAATGAGTAAAAAAGATACCCAGAAGCCATTTAGACACCTAAGTGAATCCTATATTGAATTTCTGGTCTCAGAATATCAGTGCTTATTCAACTAGCAACAATTACTTTGGTGGATGTTTAAGGAGTGGTGGCAAAATCATTTCATAAACAGAGTGGAGTAATGCATTTTTAATGCTTGCTTACCAAAGTAAAAAAAAAGTAATAGCAATAAAATA
Organism: Cebus imitator; assembly: GCF_001604975.1. Lineage (NCBI taxonomy): Eukaryota > Metazoa > Chordata > Mammalia > Primates > Cebidae > Cebus > Cebus imitator. The sequence goes on from NW_016107777.1 coordinate 717,746, forward strand.
ATGAGAGAGATAGATAATGAGAAATGTGCAGAAAGAGAATTGACAAAGAATAAAAAAGGCAGCTTACATAACCAGGCTTCTATTTGGCTGAAATATAGAGATTTAAAAATTATTGCTTATTCACTAATCTTTATAGTCACTCTTTTCCATAGTTCAGAGCTCTTTCGAGGAGCCTATAACTCCCCACCTGCCCTTTTTCAGGCACAATACCAGAAATGCTCAATCTTTTCTCTCTGCTCTCAGAATCCCAGTTAACTTTCCCTCACTTCAGGACTTGATATATCAGTATACGTCAGGACTTAATCACAGATTATTCAATTTACTCTCCCCTGTAAGACTATTTACATTTCAATTGTGAACATGTCCCACATGAATTTTCTTTTTCTTTAATTTTACTGAGGTATAACCAGCAAATAAACATTGTACATATTTTTAGCATACAATGTGATGTTTTGATACTGTGATGTGATTAATCACAATAATTAACATATCATCGCTTCACATATTTGTCTATTTTGTGTGTGTATTGAGGTTATTTAAGATTATTCTCTTAATTTTCTTATATACAATGCATTCTTATTAACTAGAGTCACCATGCTATACATCACGTCTCTAAAATTTATCCAGCCTGTCTAACTGAAATCTGACAAACATCTCCATATCCTATAAGTCTCCAAGGCTCTGACAATCATGGCTCTGATAATCATCATTTTATTTTCTGCTTCTATGAGTTCAAATTTTAGGTTCCACATACAATCACGTAATATTTGCCTTTCTGTATCTGGCTTATTTCACTTAGTATAATGTCCTCTAGGTTTATTCATGTAGCTGCAAATGATAGAATTCACTTATTTCTTTAGGGCTGAATAGTATTCCATTGTGATATATATATATATATATGTAAATATATGTGTGTGTGTGATATATATAAAATTTCACACTCTATCCATTCATCTGTTGATGAACACAGGTTGATTCCATAGCTTGGCTATTGTGAACAATGTTCCAATAAACATGAGAGTGTAGATACATCTTTGACATAATGATTTCTTTCTTTTTTCTTATAATTTCAACTTTTACTTTAGATTCGGGTATACATGTGCAGGCTTGTTCACCTGCATATCTTGTGTGATGCTGAGGTTTGGTGTACATTGATCCTATCACACAGGTAGAGAGCATAATACCCAATAGTTAATTTTCAACCCTTCTTCTTTCCTCCCCTCTAGTAGTTCCCAGTGTCTATTGTTGCCACCTTTGTGTCCATTTGTACCCAGTGTGTAGCTCTCACTTATAAGTGAGAGCATGTGGTATTTGGTTTTCTGTTCCTGTGTTAATTCACTTAGGGTAATGCCTTCAGCTGCATTCATGTTGCTACAAGGGATGTGATTTTATTCCTATTTATGGCTGCACAGCATTTCATGGGGTCTATATACTACATTTTCTTTATCCAATCCACTATTGATGGGATCCTTAGTTGAGTTCATGTCTTTGCAATTGTGAATACTGCTATGATGAACACACAAGAAGTGTCTTTTGGGTAAAATGATTTATTTGTTTTTTTGGCTATATATCCAGTAGTAGGATTGCTGGCTCAAACAGTAGTGCTGTTTTCTTTTTGAAATCTTCAAACTGCTTTTTACAGTGGCTTAACTAATTTACATTCCCTCATGTAAAAGAGAATACAGTGGATGAGTGCTCTTTTTTATCCCTGGCCTTGGCAACTGTTATTTTTTGACTTTTTAATAATAGTCTTTCTCACGTGTACATGTATGTTCGCTGTGGCATTGTTTACAATAGCAAAGACCTGGAACCAACCCAAATGCCCATTGACTACAGACTGGAAAAGGAAAATGTGTCACATATATGCCATGGAATACTATGCAGCCATAAAAAATGATGAGTTCATGTCCTTTGTAGGGACATGGATGAATCTGGAATCCATCATTCTCAGCAAACTGACACAAGAACAGAAAATCAAACACCACATGTTCTCACTCATAGGTAGGTGTTGAATAATGAGAACACGTGGACACAGAGAGGGGAGCATCACACACTGGGGTCTGTTGTGGGGAGTCAAGGGAGGGACAGCAGGGGGATGGGGAAGTTGGGGACGGATAACATGGGGAGAAATGCCAGATATAGGTGATGGGGGATGGAGGCAGCAAACTACATTGCCATGTGTGTACCTATGCAACAATCCTGCATGATCTGCACATGTACCCCAGAACCTAAAGTTCAATAAAAAAAGGAAAATAATAATAATAATAATAGTCTTTCTGACTGGTACAAGATGGTATCTCATTGTGGTTTTAATTTGAATCTCTCTGATGATTAGTGATATTGAGAATTACTTTCATGTTTATTAGCTTCTTGTATGTCTTCTTTTGCAAAGTGCCTGTTCATGTCTTTTGTCCATTTTTGATGGAGTTATTTGCTTTTTACTTGTTGAATTGTTTAAATCCCTTTTAAATTCTGGATATTAGACCTTTGTTGGTTGCATCATTTCCAATTATTTTTTTCCTATTCTGTAAGTTTTCTGTTTACTCTGTGGATACTTATTTGCTGTGCAGAGCTCTTTAGTTTAGCTCGGTCCCAATTCCCAATTTTTGTTTTTGTTGCAATTATTTTTGAGGAAGTGGTCATAAATTCTTTCCCAAGTCTGAGGTTCAGAATGGTGTTTCCTAGGTTTTCTCCAAGGATTCTTACAGTTTGAGTCTTACATTTAAGGCTTTAATTCATCTTGAGTTAATTTTTGTATATGAGGGAAGGTAGGGGTCCAGTTTCATTCTTTTGCATATGGATAGCCAGCTATTCCAGAAACATTTATTGAATAGTGAGTCCTTTCCCCATTGCTTTCTTTTGTTAACTTTGTCAAAGATAAGATGGCTGTAGACATACAGCTTTATTTCTGGGCTCTCTGTTCTGTTCTATTGGTCTACATGTCTGTTTTTGCACCAGTATCATGCTGTTTCGGTTACCATAGCCCTACAGTGTAGTTTGAAGTCAAGTAATGCAATGCATCTAGCTTTGTTCTTTTTGCTTAGGGATCACTTTGCTATTCTGGTTCTTTGTGGTTTCAACAGGAATATTAGAGAATATTTTTCTAACTCTGTGAAAAATGATGTTTATAGCTTGATAGGAATAACTTTGAATATGTAGATTGTTTGGGGCAGTATGGCCATTTTGATGATATTGATTCTTCCAATCCATGAGCATGAAATGTTTTCCCATTTGTTTTTGTCATCTCCGATTTCTTTCAACAGTTTTGTAGCTGTTCTTGTAGAATCTTTTGCCTCCCTGGTTAGATGTAATCTGAGATACTTTATTTTGTTTTCACAGCTGCTGTAAATGGGGTTACTTTCTTGCTTTGGCTTTCAGCTTGGATATTATTGGTGTATAGAAATACTAATAATTATTGTATATTGATTTTGTATCCTCAAACTTTACTGAAATCATTCATCAGTTCCAGAAGCCTTTTGGCAGAGTCCTTAGGATTTTCTGTGTGTAGAATAATATTGTCAGTTAAGATAGATAGTTTTTCTTCTCTTCCTATTTGGATGCCCTTTATTTCTTTATCTTGCCTGATTGCTCTGGCAGGGACTTTCCAAAACTATTTTGAATAGGAGTGATGAGAATGGATACCATTGTCTTATTCCTGTTTTTAAGAAAAATGCTTCCAGGTTTTTCCCATTCAGTATGATGTGTGCTGTGGATTTGTCATGGATGGCTCATATTATTTTGAGGTATGTTTCTTTGATACCTGGTTTCTTGAGAATTATGGTTATGAAGAGATGTTGGACTTTATCAAAAGCTTTTTCTTTGATATACTGATTTCATTATCGTTGAATATATACCCAGAAGTGAGACAGCTGAATCAAATAGTAGCTCTATTTTTAATTTTTGAGGAACCTCCATACTGTTTCCCTTAATGGCTTTACTAACTTACATTCCTACCAACAGTGTGCAAGTGTTCACATATCACTACATTCTCACTAACACTTGTTATCTTTTGTATTTTTGATAATAAAAACCATTATTACTGAGGTAAGGTAACATCACATTTTGGCTTTAGTTTGCATTTTCCTGACAATTAGTGATATTGAGCATCTATTTATATACCTGTTTTGTATGCACTCTTGAGAAATGACTGTTCAGGTTCTTTGCCCATGTGTTAGTTAGTTTTCTTGGTATTAAGTTGTTTGAGTTCCTTATATATTTTAGATATTAACCTTTTATTAGATGTATGGCTTACGAATATTTTCTCTTAATCTGTGGCACGTTCTCCAAAAATGTAGTTCTTCACTATTTTTATTGTTTCTTTTGCTGTGCAGAAGTTATATATATATTTTTTTTATTAATTGTATTTTAGGATCTGGGGTATATGTGCAGTTCATGCAGGATTGTTGCATAGGTACATACATGGCAATGTGGTTTGCTGCCTCCCTCCCCTCATCACTTATATCTGCCATCTCCCCATGTTATCCCTACCCAACCTCCCCACCCCCAACTCTCCCTCCCCTATCCCCTACCCACAGACCCCAGTGTGTGATGCTCCCCTCCCTGTGTCCATGTGTTCTTATTGTTCAATATCCACCTATGAGTGAGAACATGTGGTGTTTGATTTTCTGTTCTTGTGTCAGTTTGATGAGAATGACAGTTTCCAGATTCAATTGTCTATTTTTGCTTTTGTTGCCTGTCCTTTTGGAGTCATATAAAAAATATTATTGCCTAGATCAATGTCAAAAAGTTTTTACTCTATATTTTCTTCTAAGAACTTTAAAGTTTCTTGTATTTAAGTTTTTAATATATTTTGAGTTTGTCTCCATGATGTTAGTAAGAGCCTAATTTCATTCTTCTGCATGTGAATATCCAGTTTTCCCACAACTATTTATTGAAGATACTGTCCCTGAAAGGGATAATTAAACATATATTGACACAAACAGAAATGGAAACACAACATACTAAAACCTATGAGATGCACCAAAAGCCAAAAGCAGTTCTAAGAGGAAATTTTATAGCGATAGATTCCTGCATTTAAAAAAAAGAAAGATCACAAATAAATAACCTGACATTATTTTTCAAAGAATTAGAAAAAGAAAGACAAACAAAGCCCCAAATTAGCAGAAGAAAGGAAGTAACAAAAATTAGAGTAGAAATAAGTAAAATACAGGCTAAATAAACAACAGAAAAGATGAACAAAGCTAAGAGGTTTCTGTGAAGTGATAAGCAGAACTGAGAAATCTTTAGTTACACTAAGAAAAAAAGAAAGCACAAATAAATAAAAGCAGAACTGAAATAAGAAGCACTGCAACTGATACCAGAGAAGTAAAGGATCATAAAAGACTGCTATGAGTAATGGTATGCTAACAAATTGAATAACCTAGAATTAATGGGTAAATTCCCAATAAGATACAACCTACCAAGGCTGAATCACAAAGAAATTTTAAAAATCTGAAAAACACAACAAATAGATTAAATAAGTAAGAAAAATATACCCGCCAAAAGAAAAGCACAAGTTCTGATGGCTTTATGCTTGAATTTTACCATCACTTAAAGAACTAATATCAATTCTACCCCAATTCGTCCAAAAAAATTGAAGAGTAGGAACACTTCCAAACTCATTTTCTGAGGTGAGAATTACCTTGAAACCAAAGCTAGTCAAGCGCATTGTTAGAGAAGAAAATTAGAGGCCAATATCCTTGCTGAACATAGCCACAAAAGCCTAAACAAAATACTAGGAAACCCAAATCCAACAGCACATTACAAGAATCATTTACCATCATGAAGTAAGATTTATTCCTGGGAGGCAAGGATGATTCAATTTAGGTAAATCAATAAATGTGATATATCACATTAACAAAGTAAAGGAAAAAAATATGATCATACCAATAGATGCAATAAAAGCATTTGACAAAATTTAACATTTTTTCTTGATATGACTCTGAAAATTAGGCATAAAAGGAATTTACCTCAGCAATAATAACCACATATCACAAGCCCCGAGCTAACATCCATGGTATTTAATAGTAAAAATTTAAAAACTTTTAATATCAGGAACAAAAAGACAAAAATCACTTGTATTCAACATAGTACTGAAAGTCTTTAAAATTAGACAAGAAAAAGAAATAAAAGGTTTCCAAATAACAAAATAAGTTGAAGCAAGCTAATATGACAGATCTTATAAATAGAAAATTCTAAATGCTCCACCAAAGGACTACTAAAATAAACAAATTTGGTAAAGTCAGGGAAGAAAAAAATCAATATACAAAAATCAGTAACATTATTGTACACTAAAAAGGAACAAAAATATCAAGAAAGCAATCCTATTTATAATAGCATTGAAAAAGCAAAATACTTAGGAATAAATTTAATGAATGAGGTGAAAGATCTGTATGCTGAAAACTATAAAACATAGATGAGGCCAGGCATGGTGGCGAGTGCCTGTAATCTTAGTACTTTGCAAGGTTGAGGCAGGTTGGATCACTTCAGGTCAGGAGTTCCAGACCAGCCTGGCCAACATAGTGAACCCCATCTCTACTAAAAATACAAAACTTAGCTGGGCATGGTGGTGTGTGCCTATAATTCAAGCTACTTGGAAGGCTGAGGCAGAAGTATTACTTGAACCTGAGAAGTTGAGGTTGCAGTGAGCTGATATCCTGCCACTACCCTCCAGTCTGGGTGACAGAGTAAGATTTCATCTCAAAAACAAAACAAAACAAAAACAGAAAAAAAACATACAAAAGAACATCGATGAAAGAAATTGGAAAAGATACAAGTAAATGGAAAGACTTTCCACCTTCTTGGATTGGAAGAATAAATGTGAAAATGTCTCAAGGTAATCAGTAGATTCAGTGTAACCTTAATCAAAATTCTGCTGAAAATTTTCACAGAAATAGAATAAATAATCCAAAAATTCAACAGAAAAGACCCCAAATAGCCAAAACAATTTTGAGCAAAATGAAAAAAAAAAAAAAAAGAAGCTGGTGACACTACCTGATTTCAAAATATATTACAGACCTAGAGTAATAAAAACTGCACATTACCACCATAAAAGTAGACATATGGACAAATTGAACAGAAATGAGAGTCCAGAAATGGATCCAGTCATTTTTGGTCAGTTTTCTATAAAGGTGCCAAGAACATAAATTTTCATCTATGAGATATACCTATTTAAATAACTGAGAATACTGTCCATATGTCATTCAAGAGTCATTCACATATTGAAAGTCTCACACAAAGCATTCACCTAGATTGCTCTTTTCCTCATATAATTTAGTTATCAGCTTAGATAAAACTTTTGTAAAGAGATCCCTTCTTCTATTTCCTAAAGACGTTTCAAGTCTCTATCATAATGTCCCGATGTGTTGTATCATGGCACTTTTGGCAGTCTGAAATTAACTGGTTAATTCACTTTTTATTATTAGTTTTATGCCAGTGTGCTGTGTGTGTTTTATGAGCATGTGGTCACTTAAGAAAGTGGTTAGCACATAGCATTTGTTCTATAAATATATTGAAGAAAAATATAATTCAACAGCTAAGAAATTTGACAAGTAACTCTGAACATTTTAATATCTGTCTTGATAATTTCATTACTATTTGTGTTAATAACCTAAAAATTTAGAAAAATTGTTTGCAATTATTTGTCCATTTTAATGTTTTTATGACTTGAAAATATGAAATCTAAATGCTTCAAAATTGCAAAATTATAACAAATTATTAGAGTGCATGATTTCAATAGAATATCATGTACTTATTACATATTTTATGAACATGAAATTAGAAGATATGCAGAATATGTTTATTTTTATTTTATTACACTTATTTACACTTTAGTCAATTTTTTTTAATATCAAAAGTTTGCTTCTCATAAAGCCTCAAAGATCTTTGTCATGTAGTAATAAAACAGAAATAATTTTCCACAGGTGCATCTAAGGTATCATTCCATGGTCCTCACCATATGCTCTGCATGATTAACTTGATTAAATTTGACTCATCACCTGCTACACAGTCTCCATGAGAACAGAATGTAGCACTGATTAAACATATCAAAAACTGAGTTTTATATATTCATGACTGAAATAGAGAGAAAACATATATTGTGCCCATATACTATGAGGTAGTCAGTCCTACACTTCACAGCCCACTTTTGGGTGCACAGCATTATGTGGCCTTTTCTTGACAATGAATTGTAAATGGGTATAATGGGGGTCTGAGAAGGACATTTAGTTGAGAGTTCTCAGGATTTATTTCTCTTCTCTCTGACAGAGCAACAGGCAATCTTTAACACAGTAATTATTACACTAGGCTGGTGCTTCAAATGATCATAATATCCATTATGATTGAGCAACTTCTACTGGACAAGTTATGTAAGAAAAAAGAAAAAAAATGTTTATTATTTGAAGGCACTGAGATTCAAGAATATCTTGTTGCTGTGGCATAATCTGGTTTATGCTTATTAATATATTATATCTCAAAAACTTGTACATCCTTTACAATATCCATTACTGTAAATTTCTGGAATGGCAATACAATTGTGTGATATATATTATTTATATCAAACTTCTAAGGAACCTGGATTAGTGCAGTATGGCTAGCATAATTATTATGCACCATTGTGACAACTTTGCTTCTCACATGTGATCCATGTTTTTGTATCTATTTAATGCATCCACAGGCTCATGCTGTAAAATCTTTGACTTCCTGCAGCAACCTCCTCCTAAGAAAAATCAAAGTACTTAGAATGATTAGATAATTAATATGTAGAGCATGCTAGAAGACATCAAGGATTCTAAAAAAGTATTAGTATCTATTTATACCTGTGCTTTAGTGAAATATAAAAATTATCTCATCCATCAGGAGAACCCCTACTTTTACAGCTATTCTGACCTAAAAAGATATAGGGCAGGTCCTCTGAAACCTTTAAATATGATTCAGCTTTAAATGAGGACTTTAAAAATAGGTCAGTATGTAATTTGTCAACATACTGCTCAGAATTTAAGACAGTTGCTTGTCTTGTAACAAGTTACAGCCTCTTTAACTTATTTTTTGGCCTATAAAAAAGGTTGAAGTCAGTGACAGCTAAAGCAAAAAGGTAGAACATTTCGTATAAATCTACTGTGTAGGTACATTGTGTTGTAGAGGTTAATGGCAATCCTTATTTCAGGATGATACTTCAAGAGCCTAAAATAAGCTTTCATCTCTTCCCATGAAAAATGGAATCTGGTAAGGTGCATCCTGGTTGAGAAAGAATTGTTAGCACTTTTTTTTAGATGCTATAAATGACATCCTTCAAAAGGAAGTAGGACTAGAGTCTCCAAAGCATGATTTTCCTTCTAAGTTTCCAGTTAGGAAGTATTTTAAGTAGAAATGAATCTTGTAAACAAGTGTGATTGGGAAAGTCAGGATAAAAGAAATATCAAAAAAGAGTAAATCTTATAAGCATATTCAAAAGGAAAATATAATAAGAAAACCACACTTTGGTGATATTGCAATTTGTTTTTAAAAATGAAGAGAACTAGTAGCTGAAAAATAACGTAAAAGCAAGATATATATGTCATACATTAAATGCATATGTACTAAAAACTCCTATTAAAATGCAGAGCTTGATAAAATTGCTAAGCAACAAAAACCTTTAAAATTAAAAAAAATTGAAAAAGAATTTAGCACAGAGATTATAAATAGACATCAGCTAAAGTCAATAAACCTAATACCAACAGATATTAGGCAATAATAAAAGGCATGATAAAACAATAAATAACCATTATAAATCTACATGTATAAAACATAGCAGCCAAGTGTATAAAATAAAATACTATTTGATTATAAAAAAACTTGATAAAACAACTCATATATAGTGGGAGACTTCAATGTGTCTCTTTAAGAATTGAACGTATAAAAATAAACAAAAGATAAAAAAGACAAAAGAAAAATTAAATTCTATGTTCAATCAAGCTGAATTAATAATTTGTTTATAGAACCAGCTTCATATATCTAAGTTAGAACATACATCTGTATATACTAATATATCTAATATGTATATACTAAATATATCTAAGTAGAACATATTTATACATATATATACATATACATATATATGTTCTATTTAGATGTGTATATACATACATGAGGCATTAACCAAAAATAGGTACCAGGTCAAAATTTTTAAAATTAATTAATTTAAAAGTAGACAGCAAGATAAATTATCAGGTCAACATATGATAAAGTAAAAAATATGTAGTAATGAATTAACAGAAAAAATATTAATTGCTTGACAAGAAATTCACATCCAGAGAAATCTTTGGTCAGAGACTTAAAAAGACACTAGACAGTGCTATTGTCTAGATACTAGAAAGAAATCAATAAGATAGAGTGTACTAATACCAAAGTGTTTGTCACCATAAACCTTCTCTAAAGAATACTTACAAGGACAATGCCACTGCACTCCTGCCTGGGAGACAGAGCAAGACTCTGCTTCAAAAATAAATAAATAAATAAATAAATAAATAAATAAATAAATAAAAATAAATAAAGTTATTCTCTTTCTCCTTCTGGCCAAGCAGAGTTAGTGGAATTCCCATTAGTCAAATGTGTGCTTCGCACACTTTGACTGCAATGTGGGTGGGCATAAATTGTGGGAGACCCAAGCAGGGACATTTAGCTCAACTTGGGCATTTGGGTCAGAAACGGCTTCCTGGGGGAGAGGATGTTTATGCTGAGTGTAAAAGCATGAGCAGAGTTAGCTGTGGGAGGATGGGTTGAAAGGACAGTCCAAGCAAAAAGATGGCCTGTTAAGCACTGCAATGAGAAGCCACGTGGTGGGTCTGGGTAAGTATCAGGAGAGTGAGTGGTGAGAAGTGAGACTGCAGGAGAAGGCAGGAGCCTGACAGGGTTTGGACAGAGCACAGCATCTGGTTCTGCATCCCATCCTGATAACACTTGGGAAAACACCCCAGAAAGGGTTTCAGCCTCAGGCAGGAGCTGCAAAAAAGCATATGGGAAATTCAGAACAGTCCACGTTGGCCAGAGAAGGAGCTGGGGAAGGAGGTTTCCACTCAGGTGCTTTTCTCACCCAAGCCACATATGAAATAATGAGTCAACAAATGCCAAAAGTTAGGAAATGAAGATAATAGTACTTAACTCAAGATGCTTTTGGGTTTTGTAAACGCTAGAATTAAATGCCTTGAACTTTTCCTTGCACTTATGTTAAATGACATCATGACACTGTAAAGAGCTGGAGATAGATGTGTGTGTTTCTTTTTTTCTTCTTTCTTTCTCTCTCTTTTTTCCTTCCTTCATTCCTCTCTTTCTTTTTCTTTCTTTCCCTCCCTCTCTCCCTTCCTTCCTTCCTCCCTTCCTTCCTTCCCCTTTCTTTCTCTTTTTCTTTCTTTCCCTCCCTCCCTCCCTTTCTTCCTTTCTTTCTTTCTTTCTTTTTCTTTCCCTCCCTCCCTCCTTTCCTCCCTCCCTTCCTTCTTTTCTTCCCTCCCTCCCTCCCTCCCT
>NW_016107777.1:729392-739119 GCF_001604975.1 Cebus imitator
CTTCCTTCCTTCCTTCCTTCCTTCCTTCCTTCCTTCCTTCCTTCCTTTCCTCCTTCCTTTGGTGTTGCTTGAGCCACACAGGGTCTTGCTGTATTGCCCAGGCTAGGACACAGTGGTGTGATCATAGCTCACTGCAGCCACGAACTGCGGGGCTCAGGTGATCCTTCCACCTCAGCCTTCTGAATAGCTGGGACGACAGGTATGCACCACCACACCCAGATAATTTTTATTTGTAGAGATCAAGTCTTGTCCAAACTGAACTCCCAGCCTCAGGTAACCCTCCCATCTCTGCATCCCAAAGTGCTGGGATTACAGTTGTGATCCACTGTGCCCAGCCACCTGGGTGTGTAAGTTACAAGCAAAAAAGCAAAGAGGAGGAGAAGAAAGAGTAAAGCATTGTTCTGTTCGAAGGACTCTCTGTGGCCCAGAATTTTCATATTTCTTGTTTCCTGTCTTCATATTAAAATAATTTCTACCTTGGGGCCCCAACCTGAAAAGATATAACTAAATTTACAAAGCTGTATATGTGCATAAGAAGTACTTACTTTCATGGCAGAAAAGAAGGCATCATGAAACATCAGAAGCTGGAGATAATCTAGCCCTACTGTGTCCCTGTGGGACAGATGAGAAACTGAGTCTCAAAGAGATGACATGCCACCTCTTAGCCATTAGAATATCTACTACCAAAAAACAGAAGATAACAAATTTTGACAAGAACACAGAGAAATTGGAAACGGTGCGCTGTTGGTGGGATGTAAAATGGTGCAGCTTCTATGAAAAACAGTATTGTTTCTTGAAAACGATTAGGAATAGAATTGCCATATGATCTAGTAATCCCACTTCTAGGTAGATAGAATTGAACATACAGTCTCAAGAAAATATCTTTCCAAGGCAGGTCATAGGAAAAAAAAGAAAAACAAAATCTGCCCACCCATGTTCATGGCAGCCTTATTCACAATAGCTGAAATGTAAAAGCAAAGCAAGTGTCCATCCGTAGATGAATGGTTAGACAAAATGTGGTATGTCCTTACAGTGGAATATTATCAACCTTAAAAGTAGGGAAAATTCTGGCTAGGCGCAGTGGCTCACACCTGTAATCCCAGCACTTTGGGAGGCCAAGGTGGGTGGATCACGAGGTCAAGACATCGAGACCATCCTGGCCAACATGGTGAAACCCCGTCTCTACTAAAATACACACACACACACACAAAATTATCTGGGAGTGATGGCACACGCCTGTAGTCCCACCTACTCAGAAGGAGGCTGAGGCAGGAGAATTGCTTGAACCCGGGAGGCGGAGGTTGCGGTGAGCCAAGATCATGCTACTGCACTCCAGCCTGGTGCCTGGCGACAGAGTGAGACTCTGTCTCAAAAAAAAAAAGATGGAAAATTCTGACATTAGATACAACACGGACGAACCTTGGGGACATTATGGTAAGTGAAATAAGTCAGACACAAAAGGACAAATTCTGTATGATCCTTCTTCTATGAATTACCTGGTGCAAATTTATTGAGACAGAAAGTAGAATGGTGGTGCCAGTGGAGAGGAAGAAATAGAGAGTTCTTGTTTGATGGGCAGAGTTTCCATCTGGGAAGATAAGAGACATGAGGATGGATTGCACAACAATGTGAATGTACCCAATGCCATTAAACTGCACACTTAAAAATGGTATTAAAAAGAAAGAATACTTACAATTAAAAATATTTTTAATTTTAAGAACAAATATAAAAAATAAAAGAATAAAGTGCTTAGATTAAGAAATAGAAAGGAATAACAATGCAAAACAAGAAACAAAGGAGGATTAACAGAGATAAAAGTGATATTATTAATAGAAAACAAATAGTAATAACCATTAATACATCTAAAATATTTCCTTACAAACACCAATAAATATCTTGAAAACCTGAGCAATTTTTTAAGAGTGAAGACAAAGCAGACAATATAGAAAAGAGATTAGAGGTCTAACCACATATTCCAGAAGGTTTAAAATAACTGTAAAATAATGTACCATGAAAATGTGAACCTTGATAACACACATTGAAATACTCAGGAAATGCATGATTCCTTACTAAAATAGCAATGTTTAAACTGTAATTTAATTTGTAATTGCTAGGATGATATACTCCACATATTTGCTTGTGTATCTATATATTTTTAATCACAAAATATGCATACTGTATAGTAAGAATATAATTTTCTTGGATTTTAAGTTTTTGTCTCAATAGTTTGTGTCATTCTTCTGACTTTTAGCTTTCATTGGCATAGACACAAAGATCATTACTGATCTAGTTTTAAGGATAATTTGATTTTCTTTTTTCAAAATCTGAAGTTGATAAAATAATCTCCAGTTAGACCTAAATGTGACTGTAATGTAGAGTTTCTGAAATAAACATATTGAGAAAAAACTTCATGAAAGCCATAATTTTCATATCATATGCAAGTTATATATACTCAAACTTGATTTCCATTCTGAGAATGAGTAGAGATACACCTTTCCCAAAATCAGTGTGGATGAGAAGTTCCTTTGTGTTGTTATTTAAAAATCAGTTAATACTAAAACAACCCCCTGGGAATTTCTTTAACAAAAAATAACCTAGGTGAAAAAAAGAATGCAAATAACCATTTGTTTTAAGCAACCATTAATTATACCCACACTGGTATAAACTTCAAGTAGAGTAGACTTCTTTTGTCTAAATAATGCATTAATCATTTTCTTTGTAGTTTTATTGAACACCCTTGATTGATTTTGTTGCTTGCTGAAATAAAACTTATCAGACCCAATCATTTCAGCACCTGACTTCTTTGCTGTACTTAAGAAGAAAAGGGCATTTGGGAGCACTGCTCTATTTATATCAAAACAGCAGAAAAATCCTATTATATAACAGTGAGTTTCCCAATAATAAACATTCTGACCTGCAGAAATTGACTTCTTATTTAAAGTTAAAGCTGCTGCATGACTATTACTGCCATGCATTGTGATTTATTTCCTCACAACTATGACTGCATTATTTCAAATAATATCACAGTCCTCTGAAAGTGTTCATTGTGTTTGGATACCTGCTATCTCTCCTTCCTTTTCTGAAGTTCCACGGCATTTGCCCATCCTTGAGTTTACTCTTAGGTGTATATATATGGGTCTCCATAACTCTACTCTCAGCTCCTAATATCAAGTGCGGTGGTTTGTATTTATTTTTGTGTTTCCTACAAAGTGAACAATGCAGTCTTGAATTAAATAAGGGAGTAATTGAAAAGACATAGTAGTAGATAAGGTATTTTAATAAATTCAAACATTATTTATTACCACACTCAACTTGCTTTTAGATTGAACTTAGTATTTTATATAATATCATTAATACTTCCTACATGCAGTTCATGTTGTTGAAATAATCTAAGTCCTAAGAAAAGTGTGCATATGATTATATCTTTTATATTTTGCCTGTCTGGGAATAGAGTACATAGCAGAAATTTTCTATTTGACAATATCATGAACAAAACAAATAAAGTCCTTCTGCAATATTCCAAATGTGTATTCATTGCCAGGCTTTTAAGTCATGACAATCATAACTCAAAAGATCTTCAATGAGAATAAAACCAGAGGTTCTTACATTACGACCATAATGCAGAGAAAATGCTCATTATTACCATCTATGTAAATGGAATATGAAAAGAAACTTTACAAAGTAATAGAAACCTAACTCAGAGCTTACACATACAGACACATATATCTGTATACTCCAAGAGATTCTTACGTATTCACATTGAGCTAACCAGGAGTGGAAGTACAAAGCATTTCATTCCCAGTAAATATGATCAAGTGAGGCAGTGAGTCTGGATCATTTAGACTAAAATGCAAGGTATTTTTCTTCCATTTGACATCAAAATATCTTATTTTTTCTCTTCAGCTTTCCATTGAATGATAATAGTGTATTGGGATGCTGTTTTAGGCTTTTAAAAAGTACATGTAAGTGGTGGCTAGAGCAATTGGCATGAAGTCTACTCAATACTAATGAAGAATAAGGAGTGTCTAGTGATTACAAAAGGACAGAGGCAGTAAATTGCTGAACAGGGACTATGGGGCAGACATCCTGATTTCTAGTTCATTGTTTTTTTTTCCTTCAAATACAACACCTCTCATATGGTTATAAAGAAAGGAAGATAAACAACATTTATGTCTACTAAGAGTTATGTTCTTGAGGTAAAATTATTTGAAATATTCTAAATCATCTATATGAAGTCCCGATTTTAGCGGATTTTGGTGGGGCGACTTCACATATGTTGAATGAAATTGCCTGACATCAGCAAGCTATAATGTAGTCCAGACCTCCACTATTCAGTTGCTTCCTTTGAAAGACAGTTATTAATGACTATTTGTTCTGTTTTTAAGCAATGATTTTCCAAAACTGTATTTGCTTGTTGTTCTTCAGCTAGATTATGAATCATTATAGTTATGAATCTTATCTTCAACTTCTTTGATGTTTGCCTGAGATTCCCAGTGCCATGTTCTGCAGAGGAGGCACATGTTCACCTCACTGTTAAATTTCTGACTGTAAAGTTTTTATCATAAGTGAAAATTTCTAATCTTTTTACTTCTATTTATTGTGTTTGAATTAAATAATATTACAATCTGTGGCCTTATCTATAGAAAAGATTGAACTCTCAAGTGCTTGTTAGCAAGAAAAGTGAATGATTAATCACTGTCAAATCTCAGTGTTCTACATTTGACTTATTCTCTTTGTAAGTCATTTCTAGCTATATATTTTAATCACATCACTTCATATGACAATAGACTTCAATTAACTACAATAATTTGAAGTTTAGAGATGCCTATCAGGTGTTATTTAGCTTCATTGATTTGAGCATTTTAACAAGGGATAAATCAAGTTAAATACCAATGGCTTCTTTTTAAACTCTAGAAATTAACAAAAGGGCCACCTAGCAGCTCATATGAGAAAGAAAACCTTACTAACTTAGGTTTGTTGTTGAGAATAAGATCAAAAATGATTTCTTTATCTGGTCATTTTTTCAAGCAGAATCCTGCAGCACCAATAGACTTCCTAAGTCACCACGCTGTAGCAGCCGCCTTAAGTGCACACTGGCCCAGGTATGATCGCTCACTTCACTGCACCTCAGAGATGATCTTAGGTCATGTTTTGCCTCATGCTTAAACAAAAAAATGATACAAGAACTGCATAAAAGCTACAGGATGCAGTAGGCTTTTGTTTTTTCTACTATATAGGTAGATTCTGTAATAGACTCAAGGTAAGGTCAGGATATGCTTGCTCAGCTATGTAACTGTTTATACCAATTCCCCAAAATTACTACAATTTCAGAAATTTAGCATTCTTTTCTGGATTCAGACTCTTTTAATTGTAAAGATGCAAACAACACTTCACAGTCAGGAATGTGTACTTTGTTTATTATAAAAACAAAACAAAACAAAAATCCTCTCCTTTATTACAGCCTACATTTCAAGGTTCACCATTCAAATGGTTTACAAAATTCAATGCTTACCAGAATCCCTTGGGGAAATTTTAAAAAATACAATTGGTAGACTGTATAGACCTACTATGTCAGACAGCCTAGGCCTAAAATCCAGAAATCAATGTACTTTGGACCCCTCAACTCATTTTATTTACGTAATCCATGTCCTGCATTTGGAAAACACTTGCATTTCATTTAAACTAATTTCTAGTATTCAGGTTTTCAACCACTGGAAGCAATTCTATGTAAGTGAATTGGCAAAATATGTTAAATAAATTATAATTTGAAACACCTGACAAACCCCTTTATTTGTTTCAAAAAGAAACTCATGGACAATGGATAACACTTGCCCTGAGTCAGGATGGAAAAGGCATCATCTTTTCTTGTGACTCCTTATCTGTTTTCTTTCTTGAATCATTATTATTTCTTAATACAGACAGGGTTTTGCCATGTTGGCCAGGCTGGTCTCAAACTGCTGAGCTGAAGCAATCCACCTACTTTGGCCTCCCAAAGTGCTGGGATTACAGGACTAAGCCACCGTGCCTGGCTGTTTTTCTGTTAGAAGATTCCTTATCACCAGTAGTGGCAGCACAGTGTCCTGGAAAAAGACTAGGTCTTGAAGCTTCACGGTTGTGAAACTGGACATGTTGATATGCTTCAGTTTGCCCTGATGGTAAAAACTGGATTATAAGTACTTAATCCACAGATTTGCTGCCAATTTAAAATTATGTAATGTTGTTGGTTATAAACCACATAATGCTTTGAGAATACAGTTTTAGAGAAATGTTAATTTTTTTTCAGGATGAGGCAGTCTTGGATTTTGTGTACTTTAATTTTCATCCCTTTCTAACCACTGCTATTTATAAAGTATGTTATATCAGTAAGAGAACCATAATTCCAGAGCCCTAAAATTTAGTAATGTGAAGAAAATTTAAGCTTTAGAAAGTCAGATTTCTGCTAATGATTATGTAAGATACTACCATATAGACTTGCAGTTCTGTCAGCAGAAAATAACTATAGAACGTGGACATAGTGAACAAGCCACTACATGAAAGCATTAAAGAGAGAACAAATGCAGTTAAACACTGATGGGGAGTTTGCATCACCATCAGTGGAGAAGGGGTACACAGAAAGCACTAACAAGCGTAGAAATTGTAAATATTATATAAATATGAAAAAATATTTCGCCATTTTCTTCTTAATTACTATATAATTCATAGATTTGTTTAAAGTTAAATTTGTAGCATTGTTTTGTAGTGTTACAGAACATAGAAATATAATGCTGAAACTAGCTTATAAAGGACAGGATAGGGGTAATGATCTTGTGGCTGCAAAGTTTCTGTATTTAATTTGTAGTAGTTTCATAATAACAGCAACAACTGTGAAAGCTAAGGATTTATACTGTAACCCCCTGAACAAACACAAAAAATGAAATATAGAAGTATGAGGTTTTAATGTGGAAAAATACTCAAAAAGAAGGAAAATTAAAGAAAAAAAGCAGGACAAATGAAACCTAATAATAAAATGGTAAGTCAACTATATTAACAATTATACTAAGTGTGCAATTAAATAGAAAGAATTTGTCAGATTGGATTAAACAAGACCTACTTATGTGTTATCTACAAGATATGCAGTATGAGCATAAAAAATGATTGAAAGAAAACTGATAGAAAAAGATGTACTACATAAGTAGCAGAAAAAGATGAGATGACTAAATCAATATCAGATTAAATATGCTTTAATAAAAATAATTCATCATCCAAGATAAAAATAGTGTTTAATATTTTTAAAAGGGTCAACTTGTCAGAAAGAAAAAAATAATCACAAAAATATTTTCCCTAACAGTCTGCCTTCAAAACGCATTCAGAAAAATACACAATTACCAAAACATACTTAGTGATTTTAACACCATTTCTTAGCAATTGTCAAAATAAATTGACAAAAAATTTTAGGAAATATACAGAAATACTGAACAATACTATAAACTGTGTTGACCTAGTTCATATTTATAGAACACATTTTTTTTTCAAGTACCCATATGAATACTTGAAAGTATCCACTAGAATTTACTGGACCAATAAAATGTTTTCCTGAATTTAAAAATTATAATCAAACAGAGTCTATTTCTCTGAAAATGTTGAATTAAATAAAAAATTCACAACTATACGACAACTAGGTAAACCTAAATATTTAATTTTAACATAAAATACAATTTTAAACAATATAATTTTACACAGAAATATTCAAAAGTGAAATCACTAGGCAAATAGAAAATATTATCAACTAAATAATAATAAAATAAAACATATCACAATATGAGAAAAGTAAAGCAGTGCTTACTAATAATTCATAGCTTTTAATGCATATATTAGAAGTACAGAAAGATCTAAAATTAATGTTTCCAACATAAGAAACTAGTAATAGAAAAATAAATGCAAAGCAGATAGAGAGAAATAACTAGGAGCAAAAGTCAATCTTACATAAAATAAGCAGAGAAGAAATCAATAAAACCAAATGCTAATTCTTTGAAAAATGTCTATAAAATTGGTAAAATGATACACAAACAGATAAAGAAATAGAGAAATTGCAGATGACCAATATCAAGATAGAAAGGAGAGACATCACTAAAGGCCCTACAGACATTAATAGGAGCATAACAGAATAGTATTAATAATGTATGCAATAAATTTGACAACTTAGATGAAGTGGACAAATTTACTGAAATGTAAAAATGCTACAACTGTCTGAGAAAACACAGAAAACTTAAAAATATCTATATTAAATAAAGAAATTTAATTTGTAATTAAAAACCTTGTCTTCAAAGAAAAGCTAAAGCTCAAATGTTCTCATTGGTGAATTATTTCAAATATTCTAGAAAGACATTATAATGATCTCTTATAAATTCTGTCAGAAAACATAAGGTGAAGAGATAATATTTCAACTGAATTGAGAACGCCAGTATTACACTGACATCCGTATTTTTTCCAAACACTGTGGACATCATAAAAAGGGAGAACCACAGAGTAAAATTTCTTATGAAAATAGATGCAAGAACTTTTACAAAATATTAGCAAATTGAAATCGGTTGTCTATCAAGAGGATCATATGCTGTGAATAAGCAGAAATTATCATGGAAGTGTAATACAGTTTTAATATCTGAAAATCCATTAATATAACTTAATTGTGTTTATACCAAAGGGAAGAAAAATTATGTAAACAGTACATAATTAGGAAATCGAAAAAGATCTTGAAAAAAATTCAACAATGATTTATGTTAAAAATTTTCAGGGCCCACTGTGGTGACTCACACCTGTAATCTCAGTGCTTTGGGAGGCCAAGGCAGGAGGATTACTTGATGCCAGGGGTTTGAGACCAGCCTGGGCAACATAGCAGAACCAGGCCTCTACAAAAAAGTGATATACAAAGTTATTTGGGTATGGTGGTGCATGCTGTAATCCTATCTACTTGGGAGGCTAAGGCAGGAGGATCACTTGAGACCTGGAGTTTGAGGTTAGAGTGAGCTATGATCCTGCCACAGCACTTCAGCCTAGGTGACAGAGCAATAGCCTGTCTCTAATAATACTAATAATGAGTAGTAGTAGTAATTTTTTAAAGCTTCAGCACTCTACAAATGGAAAAAAGAAAAACAAGTCCAAAAATTATTTGAAAGTGAAAATCATCTAGAATAGCGCATTGAATTTTGAAAAAGAAAAAGAGTATGTAACTCATACTGCTTCAAATATTTACTATTGCAGCTGCAATAATCAAGAGAGGCTAACAGTGAATAATGGGACCAAATATAGATTCCAAACACCTGCTTGTTTCATTTATTTATTTTTGCAAAGATGCAAAGGTAATTCAGTAAGGAATAATAATATTTTCAATAAGTGGTATTAAAAAGACTCAATATTTGTAAGAAAATAAAATGAAATAGGTCAGGTGCAGTGGCTCATGCCTATAATTCCAGCACTTTGGGAGGCCAAGGCATGTGAATCACAGGGTCAGTAATTCCGACCAGCCTGGCAAACATGGTGAAACCATGTCTCTACTAAAGATACAAAAAGCCACGTGTGGTGGTGAGTGCCTGTAATCCCAGCTACTCAAGAGGCTGAGGCAGGAGAATTGCTAGATCAAACACCGCATGTTCTCACTCATAGGCGGGTGTTGAACAATGAGAACACATGGACACAGGGAGGGGAGTACTACACAATGGGGTCAGTTGGGGGGAAATAGGGGAGGGATGGT
>NW_016107777.1:739266-747069 GCF_001604975.1 Cebus imitator
AAAAAAAAAAAAAAAAGAAAGAAACCTGGGAGGCGGAGGTAGCAGTGAGCCCAGATCATGCCACTGCACTCCATACTGGGTGACAGGGCGAAACTCCGTTTCAAAACAAACAAACAAAAAGAAATAAACCTGTGCCTCACATAAAGTGTATCAAAATCTTTCCATTTCTTTATCACTCTCTGAGCTAAAACAAAGAAGGAAACCTTTGTGACATTGAGTTAGGAAAAGATTTCTTAAACAAGACAAAAAAATTGAATCATACAAAAAAATTGGTAAAGTAGACATCAAAAAGTTAGTCTTTTGAATTCTTCTTAAGAAAATGTGAAAGTAAGCCACAGATTGGAGGACAAATTACAGAATGTATATCTGAAAAAAGTCTTCCAAAAAGTTTTTTTTTCAAAATAATCCCAAACTTAGAAAACACCAATGTTTTTCATCTGAGGAATGAATAAACGATTGTAATATTCAGCAGTAAAATTAGCAAAATACAGTAAAACAACCTAGATGATTCTCAAAATATTAGTTTAATACAAAAAACTGTAGTGTAGTATTTATAGTTTGATTGATATGAAATTCTAGAAAATGAGACCCATAGTTAAAAAAATAATAATGGTTTACAAGGAGTCAGAAAAAGCCATGAATTGTAAATATTTGAATCTCTATCTTAATTATGGTGATGGCAAAAGAGGTTATGAAAACATATACCAAAAATTGATTAAATCTATTGTATTATAAAATATGGTGTAATAAAAATGCAGAGAAAAAAATAAGTCAGACATGCTTAAATTTAGGTGTTGAGAATGCTGTTCCAGTATGACTAAAATAGAACCGAATATCTTAGTTTGACCTGTGTGTTGATGGCTGGTACAGGTAACTTAATCTTAACATCTGATTTCCAATACTAGGAGAAAAGCTTAATTAACGGGAAAGAATAAAGAATAATTTTGAGAGAGTTCAAGACCGAATTTGAGAGGTTCAAGACCCAATTTTGTGTGTCTGAAGGCGTCTGCTCTGTCTGACCTACAACTTCTTCCTAGGTGATTTATAAGGAGGATCTTCCATCACTCAATGTCAGTTTCCTTTCTTAAAAATGGTATCATTTAAAGACGATTCCACTCATTCCTCATGAAAATATACTTGCCACATTTACGGATCATGTTACCTAGAGTTGTCCATCAAAGAAACAGCTCAAATGAAAGTAAATACTTGCACGTCCTAGCATTTTTCCTTTTCTATTTGGAGATTTTATTTTAAATTCATAATTTGTTCCCTTAACCATGGCCTTCCATACTATTATATTAACCAGACTGTATAATTAATTTCTCAATATGAAGCTCTATTTAGGAGTTGTAGTAATATGGAATATTTCCCTTGTTATTAAAAATTGGTAGAAGATGTAATGCATTAAGTCAAGCAGAGAAAGACAGATTGCAAACTCCCAGTGACATACATGACAGAATTAAAGAATATACATGGATATATAAAAACACGTTCTATCCAACTTAGAAATTAGAAGCACCACAACTATCAGCAAAACTATAAATTTATAAAATACATTATTTATTACCTGGTGAGCAAATGAATAAAATGGATAACATAAATAGACATTATTTTTAATAGCAGTATCCAAAGTTTTGCTTCTATTCCTTAAAATTCTCAAAAGCTACCTTCTGGCTTTCTGTCACTTTAGATTTACCTTATACCTTCTCCAACATGCAGAAAAATAACATATACCAAAAATAGATGAATTCTGGTGTATTAGAGGCTGATAGAGGTAATATACTCTCTAAAGTGGTATAGAGCTAGACAGAAGGTAAAATGAATGTTCAGTGACAGCACTTGATAATAAGAAGGTAGTGGGTTCAATCTGCGACCTGAAATACTGTGAGAA
This sequence comes from Cebus imitator, assembly GCF_001604975.1. NCBI lineage: Eukaryota > Metazoa > Chordata > Mammalia > Primates > Cebidae > Cebus > Cebus imitator. Next base: position 741,158 of record NW_016107777.1, read on the forward strand.
CCAAGGCCTTAATAGAAAGTAACTAGTAAGTAAAAATACTATAGCTAAAACCTATGTCCAAAATGAGAAGACAAGCTAAAAACTAGAAGATACAATTATTGTAATGACCAAGAGATACATAAGAAGTCATCCTGAGAAGTCTGATTCTGTTGTTATTACATGAGTCTGTTTAGAGCAAGTTGACCTATTTAAGAATACAGCACTCAAAGATACATGTGAATTGTCTGATGGGATTTTATGTTTGCCAGTCTGTTAAACATTCAATGCTTCTCTAGATTAAACTAATTTTCCAAATCCAGTCTAATTCAACATAGGCTATACTACACTTGAGAGGGCATAGGGAAAAATGTCAGGACAATTGCACAGTGAGAGAAAAAGCATTGTATATGACAGTTATCTCTGAATTCAAATGCGGGGAAATAGTTCACCACTTCCTCCAAAAACCTCATCACTTGAACCGTCTATTCTAGTATTACACTTATATTCCCCATTCAGGGAAATTCTCACCCTTTATCAGCAAGAAAATAAGTAGCTAATACAGGAGAAATTTCTAAATGTGGACAAAAATATCAGTTGATAGTCTGAAAGCAGATCTTAGCTTCTTAGGCTTCAATATATGTTGTATAAAATATTTCTACTGATTACTGCAACATATTACTTAAGTAGATATTTGAATGAGATTTAGTTAGCAGATTGACTGTTTACAATGTGAGAATACTGCCTAGGAAGTATTCAGTTTAGAAACAAATTATGAAAGTTAAATTTTGCAAATTTTATTTTTTCAAAAATGTGAAATAATTTAGTTATATATTCTTACTGAAAATGATAATTGCAGTGTCTGGCTAGCAAACTTTAATAAATATTTGAAGAGTTTTGTTTACAACCTAACTGACATTGGACTGAGGATAATGGGTGCTTTTGATTTAACTTAGAAACTGAGAGATATTTTTCAAAAATATCATGTTACAATGTAGTACCTAACTGAGATGCATATATTGTAATGCTAAAATTTCCCCTAAAGTAGCCTGTAATCAGATGCCTAATGTTCATATCAACACTTTATGAGCAAAATGTTTGAGTTTGAGATTGCTGTAAAACTCTCTTAATCCTTAATAAAACGTACAAAGCAAGATGAAATATTTTTCAACTATATCAGTCATTACAAATGCATACAGAGTTAATGCAGATAACTCCCCAGTAGAATAGATATGTGAATGAGCAAATGTGATGAACTATGATGAATAAAGAATAACTGCTTATACTTATACTTTTTATGTAGGTCACTGCACTTTAAGTGACCTACAAAATACTGTCAAATACATTATCTAATTCAGTCCTTACAATTAATTATAGTATAAGTATTGTTTTCTCTTTATGTAAAATCATGAAGAAATGTGACTTAGAAAAATAAGTAACTCATTTTATAAGCAAGCAGTTGGTATAGGTACAACCGGACTAAAATCCAAACAATCTCATACAAATCATGTCATTTTCCAGTATATTGTACCACTTGGTCAATAAATCAGATAATTTTCATCATAACATTTTCAGAGAAGTCAAAGTATAAAGCACAGAAGCATAGATCACAGAGAGTTTGTGTCTGCCTATTGTGTTTATTTTTCGTTTCAACATTATTTCAGTCAAGGTAACTGCTCTTATCAAATATACAATAAGTGGATTTATTCTGTTTTTTAAATATTGAGTTATGGAAATTTCTTCAACTAATTAAATGCAAAAATTAAAAAGTGATTTATAGTTATATCTGTAAATATAAATATATTTAAAAATTAAATATTTAATTTCGCCTGAAAGGAAAAGCTTGAATACTTTAAAGAAGAAATCTAATAAAATTATGTACTCTGATGAAAAAATACTTAGGTAATAGAGAAAATAAAAATATTAAAATATATGAATATTCTCATTTAATATTGTCTTTCCAGGTTCCATTTATTTTTTTATAAAAAACTATAGGTAGTTATTTGTCCTTACTGAATATCTCCTTCCTCTTTGACATGGGAATAATTTCTCCTCTATTCATCAAGTAGTGAAGTAAATAGGAGGTCTTTAAAAGTATAAACACACAAGAAAATAAAAAAGTGCTTGTATTTCAAAGAAATTTAAGAATTATGTTGGAATAAGTCTTTTTTTCTTATATTTTGTACTTTGCTTTTATCACAAGTGTCAGTAAAAATTTAGTATTGGACTGTAGTGAATATACCTTCTCTAATCTCTGCCACTACCAGAGTTCTGTATACATGGAGTTCTTTATCATGGAAGCACTTTTGAGTGGTTGAGTAAGGGACCTAAAAAAAAAAAAATACACTCTTCTATAAACCAATAAGAACAGTGAAAAAATTTACAAGTTTTCAAAATAAACTTTTTCAGAACTCTGGAAATTAACAAAAGTCTTGCTGGAAAACAATTATTCAAGAAAAAGGCTGAATTTCAGTAATAATACATAGTTACACGGTATTTATCTTGCCACATCTGATTCTTCTGTCTATAGCTCCATGTCAGCCTTGTAAACCGTAGCACTACAGTCACAGGGGTTGTGAAAACAGAAAATTAGCAATTATTGAGGGAGACAGAAACATTTAAAGCACCTCCTATCTCCCACTATTGCAAAACAAACTCACCCTCAGAGAATTGACTTGCCTGGCATCTGCCTGAAAAAGCCCAATTCACATGGCTTATCTTTATTAGATCTGGCTCAGAGTTTACTCGTTGTAAAATGCCTTTCTTCTGGGTGTTTGTCAAAAATGATCAGTGAAAATTGTCTAACATTGTAGGTGCCTGTTAGAGATACCTGTTGAGGCTAAAAAGGTGCTGACTAAAAAATTTAAAAGTGAAAACTAAAGAGTGTTGTGTTCACAAGGGACTTTGAAAAGCTCTAACGTAATCCTGAGACTCTAAAAGGCCATACACATGTGTAAGGCTATGTGCATGTCCAAGAATAATGTAAGAAGGCCCTAATCTCTCATCTCTGACTTACCTTGTCTCTTTGCATAAGCAAAAAGGGAAGGCTAAGATGAAATAGTAAATCTTAAAAGCATTGTAGGTGTTCCCTAAGATGTAACCCAAGCTTATGAGAAAAGGCTAAAAATAATTTCATAGCATTAAGTATAGTCTTTGCTAATCACTAAATGCATGGCCACCAAACTAACAAACAGAGGCTTACATGGCTACATACAAATAGAATATAGATTTCAAAGAATTAGAGGAAAGTCTCTAAGATAAACAAGCCACAATGGCAACAAAAACAACAACAACAGAAACAACAATAATCACTGGTGAGAAACAGGAGTTGGACTATCAGAGTTATCACATTATATTTTCCTCAATGTGTAGTTTTCAACAAAAAGTTGGAAGGTATGCAAAGAAACAGCAATGTATGACCCATAGGAAGAAAAAAGAGAGTCAATAGACATAGTCTTAAGGAAGTCCAGACACAAGATTTTCTACAAAAAGGCATTTATAAACATGTTTAGACAAATAAAGGAAACCATGCCTAAACAATTAAAGAAGTGTAAAAATTAGAATTGCATCAAATAGAACATATTAATATAGAGATAGAAAATATTTTTAAAAAGAGAACCAAATGGAATTCTGGAGCTGAAAAATACGGTAACTTAAATTTAAAAATACAGAGAAACTCAGCAACATTTTGAACTGGTACAATTAAGTAATAAGGAACTTGACTATAGGTCAAATGATATCTAGTCTGAGGATCAGAAAGGAAAAAATAATGACAAGAAATTAACAGATATTTAGAAGCTTCTAGAGCATCATCAGTTACCAGTATATGCCTAATGGGATTTCCAGAAAGAAAGAAGAGCAATGAGGGAGCAAAAAGAATGTTTGAAAATAGCATGAAGGTATTTCTGTCTGTAACTTTTTTCTTCTTCTGTCTGATAAAAATACAATGACTAAAAGTGATACTATTTATTTATTTATTTATTGAGACAGAGTCTCACTCTGCCACCAAGACCTGGAGTGTAGTGGTGTGATCTTGGCTCACTGCAACCTCCACCTCCTGGGTTCAAGCAATTCTCCTGCCTCAGCCTTCTGAACAGCTGGGATTACAGGCATGTGCCACAAACCCAGCTAATTTTGGTACTATAGTAGACCTGGGGTTTCACCATGTTGGCTAGGCTAGTCTTGAACTCCTGACCTCAACTGATCTACCAGCTTCAGCCTCCACTTCTCTCATAAATATGTACAGCTTTTCACCCAACCGACCAAATTTTTTTGTGTAATTCAAATCCTGTGAGGCATAAAAACCAACCTGGCCTTTCTGTCTTTGAAAAGAGAGCATCTCTGGTACATGCTAAGGACTGTCTCTTCTCTGTTTGCAAGCTGATATTGCAAATAAAACCCTTCTTTCTACTATTCTGCCATACTGGTGGTCTTTTGGATGACAAGTCATTAGGAGAATGCAGATCAAAGCCACAACAATGTATCACTTACAGACACTGGGATGACTAAAATAAATAAATAAATAATAAAAAAAACCAGATAGCAACATGTGCTGATGAATTTGTGGAGAAATTAGAATACACATATATTACTTGTGAAAGTATGAAGTGGTGGTGCAGTCACTTTGGAAAACAGCTTGTCAGTTCCTCAAAATATTGAACATAGATTTACCACCATATGATCCAGAAATTACTCACCTAACTGTATACACAAGAATACTATGCAGGTGAGCGTTAGGAATTTGGATAGTTTATAACATTCGTAGTTCAAGAACATTTCCTTATATCTGTATATTATGAATTCTTTAGAAAACAGATTTGTTTTCAGGTGCTAGAAGAAAATAAACTAATTTGGGGGAACTCTTGTTTACTTTTCTAATTCCCTTTACCACTGCGATGGTTTTATATGTCAACATGGCTAAGCTCTAGTACCCAGTTATTCAATCAAACACTAATACAGGTTGTTGCAATGAAGTAATTTTGTAAATGTGGTTAATATCTAGTCAGTTGATTTAAGTGAATAAGATGACCATGATAATCTGAGTAGGCTATCTAACTACCTGCAAGGCCTTAGGAGCAAAGCTGAGGTTCCCCCAAAGAAGAAGTCTACCTCAAGACTACAGTGTTAATTACTCTCCAAAGGGTTTCCAGCCTGTGGGCCTACCCTACAGATTTTAGACTCTCCAGGCCCCACAATCAAGTAACCCAGTTCCTTGAAATAAATCTCTTCAGTCACCAAATTTCCAAGGTTGCCTAACTTCCCAGTTACCATTTTCTCTGCTAGAACCAATGTCTTCTGAATACTAAATCTCTGGTCTGTCAAGTATAATTTTCAAAATATTAAAACCATAATTAGAATATAAATATGTAATGATCCCATGCCAATGTTTGTTTATTTACCACATTAATAAGGAAATCAATAGTATTATAGGATAATAGGGATGATATAAATACTTATATGTATATATATATGTGTGTATGTGTTCAGTGAAACAGATACCAATAAATGCTGAGTTAAACGGAATAGTTTAATAAAAACATGCTAAACATCCTATGTATAATAACTTCATATACTTTAATTATAAAATTAATTATATCTTTTTGCCTTATTATCAAATTTTGGATAATTTCATACATATTCCATACACTTGTAAGTTCTTCCCTGAAGGAGTTCTTTGATCTATCAGGTGTCAGAAATGTTCTCAGTATTTCTTACTTAGTGTAGAACTTTTTTGGATGTTGATGTTCTACTGTGCTTTATTGGTTTTAAGCTTTCCACTTCCCTCTCTGAATAGTCTTATGAAATGAGCTTGGTGTTTTTCTATTTGCCAACAAATTTGTGTTCATGGTCCTCTGTTTTCCAATTATGCTAAAAGGTGTAAGTTATATGTGTTTTTATTTGCTCTCCTTGGTTGATTTCAGGGTTTTTTTTTTTTT
>NW_016107777.1:747079-783939 GCF_001604975.1 Cebus imitator
TTGAAGGCACAAGAAAGCATTCCAATTTTTGCAGCTACCATTATTCTAAGGCAGCCCAGGGATTCATATTATGTTATATACATTTCTATATATATTGACTAATGTTAAGTAAATCAACTTGATGTGAAATACATGATTTTTGTCTTCTGTACCCTGAACTTTCTTTCTATGTTTCCATGTACCTTTATTTCCCTCATATAATCTTATTAAATTATCTTTTTATTTCTATTTAGGATTAATTTTCAAGAAAGACTTAAGGCACTTTAGAGTTTACAATCACTCTGCTTTTTCTTCGAAGGTTAGGCTATTATCACTTAGTCTTTTATATTTTAATTATAGAAGTAAAATCAACGACCTGTGTAAAATAATTTTAAGTATCAGCCAGTAAATGAAGAAAGTGTAATCTGAGGCATGTGAGGTTTCCAGAAACTCTTGCAGGATATTAAGCAGCTGCCTGCTCATGAATCTAAACTAGAAGCAAAGATGGAGACAATCAATTTAGGATGCTTAGAAAAGAGATTATTGTGTCTTCATCTACTTCTCCCTTCTCCCAACTCTCCCAAAAAAACTTACTCACTTGGGGTTATAAAAAAACTTGGAACAAGTTTTCCTATGTTACAACTGCTAAAGAATATTTCGTGCATTTTTTGAGATAGCGGAGAAGATTTCTAGATGAAAAGAATCTTGGAATTCTAATCAGAAACAGATTGATAATTTTCTCTGTTTGCCTTTTATTAGTCCTTTCTCTCATACCACTCTGATATTTAGTGTCTACCTATAATTTCAAATAAGAGTAGTTTACTTTCCCCAAGAGTCTGGCTTAAGTCTGTCTGAGGTCTTTTCCTGTTTTCGTTATATTCTTTGTGTCATCTATGGTCAGTGAGAAAAGGATTCCGTGAAGATCCTGAGCAGACACCACTCTTGCCCTCAGTCCTGTGTAGATTTGTGAAGAAGCACTTCTACTGCCTCATGGTTTCTGGCATCCCAGACACCTGAGGTGGATCGTTCAGATGGGGGTAGTGGTGTAAGGTAAGGATTGATAATAGGAACAGAACATGGTAAATAAGAACCCTCACATGAAAGCTATGAGAAAGGACACAGGAGGAAATAAGCCGGGCATCCTGTGCATTTTGACTGTTAGGAATCAATTTGACTATTAGCAAGATTTAAGTATGTTCTAACTGCACGTATGATAATTTACAAAAAGCAATTACTGATAAAATGCTATTTATAGATGGCAAAATAAAACAATGAAGATGAAAACTGAGCATTTATGTAAATTATTTAAGTATACGGATTTAAATTAAGCATTAAACATATAATTATAATACTTAGGTACATATTTGTGGAATCAATATTTAAGAAAATTCACTCTGCCTAGTTAATGTTCTGCACAATAACCATTAAGAATCCCTTGCCTAAGTATCAGCTTGGCTCTTTTGTAAATTTTATTTAATTATAATAATAAATACAATTGTTACATCTTTAGTCTTTGCAATTTACAGCTTTTGTTTTACCCCTGCTTAAAACATTAAATGTTATTATATGTTTATGTGCTTTCATATTATTCCTACAAGTAAATATTTCAAACTTATACCTAATCATGGCATCACCACCTCAATTGTTTAGAAACATTTTTAAAAAATGTAACTAAATTTTTCCTACCTAGAATTATATAACATATATGTTTAATAAAGTAAATTAGATTGTGTATTACAGAGACTACCACTTGAAGCAAGCCGTTGTCTATGCCTAATAACTTGCCTTCAGTCACGTCTCTCCTTCTTTTTTCTAAATTCTATTCTTTAGACTTTTTTGTTATGTTTTCTTTTGTTTTTAAAGGAGGTTGGGAGGATATTGTTTTACACACACAAGGAATCCTGTTGACAATAAAGAGAATCCCATGTTTCAGTTGGTTTTAAGGTTGTATAAGTTGAAAACTCTTTCAAAACTGTCCTAACATGCTGAATGGTCATGAACAGGTCAAACAGATAACTAAAAAATTTAAATAATCAGTACAATGTGATTTCTAGAAGCCCACTTTGATAGATACTTGCATTGTTTAATAAGAACAAACAACGATTCTTTTTTTTTTTTAGTATTAGTGAGTTACACTTGACAAATGTATATTTTAAATCTCAAAACAATTTTGTTTAGTAATTATTATTAGTAAGTACATTTTGTAAATGGGATATTTGAGCTTTACAAGGGTTAAGCAACTTTCTCCAAGAAAAATGACTAGCAAGCAGTGAAGAGGACTCATGCCTATCCAGTCCAAGTCTGAAATCCATCCTCTTAACTACGTCTCCAGCAGTCTCAAACCGTAACCTGAAGGTCTCTGCAGGCCCCTTTAGGAGTCTCCAAGACCCCTTTAAACGATCTTTTAGGATAAAACTGTTTTACTAATGATACTAAGATGATATTTTTCTTTTTCAACAGTGTACAGTGAGGTTTTCTGGAGGCTACCTGATAGGTGATACCACAAGCTCAACACAGAATTAGATATAGTAATCTTGATTCCTTCTATTGAGTCAGACACTAAAAATATTTGATAAGTTAAACACAGTGTCATTTCTCTCATGTTTGTATTTTGTAAAATGTAACTAAATTTATTTAAATATTTATTTTACATAATAGATTCATTATTTTTATTTATAAATATATAAATATTTTAAGCACCTCTGTTTTAGTTTCTAATGCAGTTAATAACATAGTGTACGTATATAAACAAAAAGTCCTTTGAGTTCCTAAAATATTTTAAGAGTTCAGTCACAACCTGAAACCAAAAGGTTTGAAAACCATTGTGTTAATCTGCACTATGTATCACTTCTGATTACAAATTTCAATATATAATTGAATGATATCCTGTACATTTATTGCAATACCAGTACTACTAAGAATCATGGTTCTACTATTTTTGATTTATGATATTTAATTTTAAAGATTCTATTCTCCACTTCCACCAGGTGGTCATTCTGATCTATGAGGATTTTACATTTTTTTAATTAAGTTGCCGGACTTTAGTAAAACCAATTGTCACCCTAAATGTGTTAGTTCTTTTTCCTCATGTCATGTAAAGGCTCATATCAAGTACCATTGGCAACTTAACATTCTCAATTTGTTCCACAAAAATAGGCAGTTTTACAGTATGAAGTTACAGTAGAAGACCCATCAATCAAATGAATGGAACCCTGACTCAACAGAGAAGTAAATTCTTGGACACTATGAGGATGTAAACTAAAAATAAAATCCTAAGCACCCACGTGCCATCCTCTGCATGGACTTACTCCTCAGCCAGGACTCTTAAAAGTCACCTGAGAGACTGTTTCAGGCCATGATGAGAAGTGGGGATTAGATGTGCCTCATTCTACCTCTCTGGCATTCACATCAAGACAGACTTCAAGCGGGGTAAGAAACATTTTACAACCTATTCTCCCTGAAGTCTGCTACCTGAGGGCTTCATCTGCAAATAAGAACTTTGGTCTCCACAATCCTCTATCTTAACCCAGACATTCCATTCTGTTGATCCCAGGTCTTTAAATAAACTCAACTGTCAACCAGAAAGTTAAAAAAAATCTACCCATTGCTGGAAGCCCACGATTTCTGGACCAAACCAGTGTATTTCTTAAATGTATTTGATTGATGTCTCATGCCTTCCTAAAATATATAAAACCAAGCTGCACCCAAACTACCTTGGACACATGTTCTTAGGACCTCCTGAGGGCTGTGTCACAGGCCATGGTCACTCATATTTGGCTCAGAATAAATCTCTTCAAATATTTTACAGAGTTTGACTCTTTTTATGGAGTGGGAAACAGCAATAAAATAAAGATTCTTCTGGGCTTTTGTATCAGGATGATGTTGGTCTCATAAAATGATTTGGGAAGGATTCTCCCTTTTTGGATTGTCTGGAATAGTTTCAGAAGGAGTGGTATCAGCTCTTCTTTGTATGTCTGGTAGAAATTAGCTGTGAACCCATCTGGACCTGGGCTTTTTTTGGTTGGTAGGCTATTAATTCCTGCTTCAACTTCAGCCCTTGTTATTGGTCTATTCAGGGTTTTGACTTCTTCCTGGTTTAGGCTTGGGAGGGTGCAGGTGTCCAGGAATTTATCCATTTCTTCCAGATTTACTGGTTTATGTGCATACAGCTGTTTGTAGTAATCTCTGACAGTAGTTTGTATTTCTGTGGAATCCTTGGTGATATCCCCTTTATCATTTTTTATTGCACCTATTTGATTCTTTTCTTTTTTACTAATCTGGCTAGTGGTCTATTTTGTTGATCTTTTTGAAAAACCAGCTCCTGGATTTATTGAAGTTTTTTTTTGTGTGTGTCTCTATCTCCTTCAGTTCTGCTCTGATCTTAGTTATTTCTTGCCTTCTGCTAGGTTTTGAGTTTTTTTGATCTTGCTCCTCTAGCTCTTTCAATGTTGACGATAGGGTGTTGATTTTAGATCTTTCCTTGCTTCTCATGTGGGCATTTATTACTGTACATTTCCCTCTAGACACTGCTTTAAATGTGTACTAGAGATTCTGGTACTTTGTGTCTTCATTCTCATTGGTTTCGAAGAACATCTTTATTTCTGCATTCATTTCATTGTTTATCCAGTAAAGATTCAAGAGCCAGTTGTTCAGTTTCCATGAAGTTGTGTGATTCTGAGTTATTTTCTTAACCCCAAGTTCTAATTTGATTGCACTGTGGTCTCAGAGACTGTTGGTTATGATTTCTGTTCTTTTGCCTTTGCTGAGGAATGATACGCTTCCAATTATGTGGTCAATTTTAGAGTAGGTGTAATGTGGTGCTGAGTAGACTGTATATTCTGTGGATTTGGGGTGGGGAGTTCTATAGATGTGTATTAGGTTTGCTTGGTACAGATCTGAGTTCAAGTCCTGGATATCCTTGTTAATTTTCTGTCTTGTTGATCTGTCTAATATTGACAGTGGAGTGTTAAAGTCTCCCATTATTATTGTGTGGGAGTCTAAGTCTCTTTGTAGGTCATTAAGAACTTGCTATATGTATCTGGGTGCTCCTGTATTGGGTGCATATATATTTAGGATCCTTAGCTCTTCTTGTTGCACTGATCCTTTTACCATTATGTAATGCCCTTCCTTGTCTCTTTTGGTCTTTGTTCGTTTAAAGTCTATTTTATCAGAGGCTAGGATTGCAACTTCTGATTTTTTCTGCTTTCCATTAGCTTGGTAAATCTTCCTCCATCCCTTTATTTTGAGCCTTTGTGTGCCCTTGCATGTGAGATGGGTTTCCTGGATACAGCACACTGATGGATTTTGGCTTTTTATGCAATTTGCCACTCTGTGTCTTTTGATTGGGGGGGCATTTAGCCCATTTATATTTGAGGTTAATATTGTTACGTGTGAATTTGATCCTGCCATTTTGATGCTAGCTGGTTATTTTGCCCATTAGTTGATGCAATTTATTCATTGTGTTGATGGTTTATACCATTTGGTACATTTTTGGAGTGGCTGGTACTGGTTGTTCCTTTCTATGTTTAGTGCTTCTTTCAGGAGCTCTTGTAACACGGGCCTGGTGGTGAAGAAATCTCTCAGCAATTGCTTGTCTGTAAAGGATTTTATTTCTCCTTCACTTATGAAGCTTAGTTTGGCTGGATATGAAATTCTAGGTTAAAAGTTCTTTTTTTTGAGGATGTTGAATATTGGCCTCCACTGTCTTCTGGCTTGTAGGGTTTCTGCTGAGAGATCTGCTGTCAATCTGATGGGCTTCCCTTTGTGGGTAACTCGACCTTTCTCTCTGGCTGCCCTTAGCATTTTTTCCTTCATTTCAACCCTGGTGTATCTGATGATTATGTGCCTTGGGGTTGCTCTTCTTGAGGAATATCTTTGTGGTGTTCTCTGTATTTCCTGAACTTGCATATTGGCCTGCCTTGCTAGGTTTTGGAAGTTCTCCTGCATAATATGCTGAAGAGTGTTTTCCATCTTGGATTCATTCTCTCCATCACATTGAGGTACAGCTATCAAAAGTAGATTAGATCTTTTCACATGATGCCATATTTCTTGGAGACTTTGTTCATTTCTTTTCATGATGAACATAGATGTAAGATCTTCAATAAAATACTGGCAACCTGATTGCAACAGCACATCAAAAAGCTTATCCATCATGATCAAGTAGGTTTCATCCTGGGAATGCAAGACTGGTTCAACACACGCAATTTATAAATGTAATCCACCACATAAACAAATCCAAAGACAAAAACCATATGAGTATCTCAATAGATGCAGAGAAGGCCTTTGACAAAATTCAACAGCTCTTTATGCTAAAAACTTTCAATAAACTAGGTAGCAATGGAATGTATCTCAAAATAATAAAAGATATTTATGACAAATCTACAGCAAATATCATACTGAAGGGGCAAAAACTGGAAGCATTCTTTTTGGAGTCTGGCAGTAGACAATGATGCCCTCTCTCACCATTCTAATATAGCATTAGAAATTCTAGCTATAGCAATCAGGCAAGGAAAAGAAATAAAGGGTATTCAATTAGGAAAGGAGGAAGTTAAATTGTCTCTATTTGCATATGATATGATTGTATATTTAGAAGACCCCACCGTCTCAGCCCAAAATCTATGAGAAACTTCAGCAAAGTCTCAGGATACAATATCAATGTGCAGAAATCACAAGCATTCCTATACACCAATAACAGACTTAAAGAGAGCCAAATCAAGAACCAATTGCCATTCGCAATTGCTACAAAGAGAATAAAATACCTAGGAATACAACTAACAAAGGATGTAAAGAGCTCTTCAAGGAGAATTACAAACCACTGTTCCAAGGATATTAGAGAGGACAAAACAGATGGAAAAACATTCCATGCTCATGGCTAGGAAGAATCAATATTGTGAAAACGACCATACTGCCCAAAGTAATTTATAGATTCAATGCTATCCCCATCAACTTACCAATGACATTCTTCACAGAACTGGAAAAAAACACCTTAAACTTCATATGGAACCAAAAGAGAGCCTGCATAGCCAAGATAATTCTAAGCAAAAAGAACAAAGCTGGAGGCCTCATGCTACCTGACTTCATACTATACTACAAGGCTACAGTAATCAAAACATCATGGTACTGGTACCAAAACAGAAATATAGACCAATGTAACAGAACAGAGGCCTTGAAGGCAATGCCACACATCTATAACCTTCTGATCTTTGACAAACCTGATGAAAACAAGCAATGGGGAATGGATTCCCTGTTTAGTAAATGGTGTTGAGAATACTGGCTAGCCATATGCAGAAAGGAAAAACTAGACCCCTTCCTGACACCTTACACTAAAAGTAACTCCTAAAATTAACTCCAGATGGATTAAAGACTTAAACGTAAGACATAACACCATAAAAACCCTAGAAGAAAACCTAGGCAAAACCATTCAGGACTTAGGCATAGGCAAGGACTTCATGACTAAAATACCAAAAGCATTGGCAACAAAAGCCAAAATAGACAAATGGGATCTAATTAAACTCCAGAGCGTCTGTACAGCAAAAGAAACAATCATTAGAGTGAACTGACAACAAACAGAATGGGAAAAAATATTTGCAATCTACCCATCTGACAAAGGGCTACTATCCAGAATATAGAAAGAACTAAAACAGATTTACAAGAAAATAACAAACAAATAAACTCATTCAAAAGTGGGCAAAGGACATGAACAGACACTTTTCAAAAGAAGACATCTATGAGGCCAAGAAACATATGAAAAAGTGCTCATCACTTGTCATTAGAGAAATGCAAATCAAAACCACATTGAGAAACCATCTCACACCAGGTAGAATGGCAATAATTAAAATATCTGGAGACAACAGATGCTGGAGAGGATGTGGAGAAATAGAAACACTTTTACACTATTGGTGGGAGTGTAAATTTGTTCAGCCTTTGTGGAAGACAGTGTCACAATTCCTCAAGGACCCAGAAATAGAAATTCCATTTGACTCAGCAATCTCGTTACTGGGTATATATCCAAAGGATTATAAATGGTTCTATTATAAATACACATGCACACGTATGTTCATTGCAGCACTGTTTACAATAGCAAAGACCTGGAACCAACCCAAATGCCTATCCATGATAGATTGGACAAGGAAAACATGGCACATATACACCACAAAGTACTATGCAGCCTTAAAAAAACAATGAGCTCGTGTCCTTTGTAGGGACATGGATGAATCTGGAAGCCATCATTCTCAGCAAACTGACACAAGAACAGAAAATGAAACACAGCATGTTATCACTTATAGGCATGTGTTGAACAATTACAACACATGGACACAGGGAGGGGAGCATCACACACTGGGGTCTGTTGGGTGGAATAAGGGAGGGACAGCGGGGGATAGGGATGTTGGGGAGGTATAACATGGGGAGCAACGCCAGACATAGTTGATGTGGAGATGGAGGTAGGAAACCACATTGCCATATATGTGTCTATGTAGCAATCCTGCATGTTCTGCACATGTACCCAGAACCTAAAATGTAATAAAATATATATTTTTTAAAAAAATCTGTTATCTTTTTAATCTTGGCATTTATTCCCATTAAAACACTCCTAATTAATGATCCCTGTCATAAGAGATCAAGGTCAGATGGAAAACAGCATGCAAGAGGTGAACAAGGAGGTTTTAGGTTAGTCTGTGAGGAGACTATAAAACCAGTAGAAAGAGAGAAAAGACAAGACAAAACTTTCAAGACTATCCATATAAAGTCATCACGTATCCTTGGGAAAATCCACGAGTTCATGTTCAATGACTGTAAGAGACTGTCATGGCTGTTGTTTAAACTAATTTAAGTCATGCCAGATGACAGCTCAATCCAAAAATGAAGGATTTACAAAGTTCATTTGTGTGTGAGACTAAATATCTATGTTTCTCTCAAAGCATAATTTTGAAGTTTTTTTTAAAATTTATTTTATTGCATTTTAGGTTTTGGGGTACATGTGGAGAATACGCAAGATTGTTGCATAGGTACACACGTGGCAGTGGTGACTTGCTGCCTTCCCCCCCATCACCTATATCTGGCATTTCTCTCCATACTATCTCTCCCCAACTTCCCACCCCCCACTGACCCTCGCCTATTTCCCCCCAACAGACCCAAGTGTGTAGTGCTCCCCTCCCTGTGTCCATGTGTTCTCAGTGTTCAACACCCACCTATGAGTGAGAACATGTGGTGTTTGATCTTCTGCTCTTGTGTCAGTTTGCTGAGGATGATGCACTTCATGATGGACTTCATGACCAAAACACCAAAAGCATTGTCAACAAAAGCCAAAATAGACAAATAGGACCTAATCAAACTTCACAGCTTCTGTATGGCAAAAGAAACAGTCATTAGAGTGAATCGGCAACCAACAGAATGGGAAAAAACTTTTGCAGTTAACCCTCTGACAAAGGGCTGATATCCAGATTTGAAGTGTTAATGTAATTCTATGGAGAACGGAAGAGAGATGTTTGACATCAACTGGATGCCAGTACAGGTTTAGTAAAATGATTAATGGGTAAAAGATTAAGCATTGATCACAGTATTAGCTAAATACTTAGCTAACTCAGCAATGACATTTACCAAGCCTATTTTCTTATTTTAAGAAGATTACAAAAAGATGTAAACATTAAACTATTCTTCACTAAGACAGCTAATGATTCATTGGAGCTGCTTAATAAAGATAAGAGGAAAATAAGCCTTTTTTTCAATAATTTTACTGTGATAAACCATATCTAAAAAACTAATATTGATAATAAAGAAATAATGCATTATGTTGTGTACTGGAGAGGTAAAAGGGAAGCTCACATACAAAGGGAAAATATCAATGGAAAAATCAAAAGAAAAATATCAAAAGAAAAATATTTTTTTATGATTAGTGCGTTTTTGCAACTTCATTTTACCTGTTTCCAGGAAAAAGATAGAAATTATAATTAATATCTCCAGTTTTATCTGTATTCTTTTAAACTTGAAATTTATTTAAATTTAAAGTACAGAATATGTAATTTTTACAAAGACAAAAAATGTTGGTATGTTGTTGAAGGCATGTATTGCATTTAATTTTGCTCTCCAGTCCACCTTGGACAAATGGAGCTAAAGTACTGACAGCTCTTAGCCATGCATAAGAGCTATTCTTATGAACTAGCCCCAGTCTCTATGATTGTCCCTCTCATCCCCCTTTATTCTGCTCTTTATTTCTTTAACTAAATTCCTCTCCTAAAGCATGTTGGATCTGGGATTTCAGGAACAATGTTAAGTATAAACATACAGTGTATTTATAATATGAATTATAATCTATCCATTCATACTACGTTTGTTCATAAATAATAGTACTTAAAAGATGAATTTATCTTGAATTTAATTGGCTTCTTTCTTTAGCAATTCATAGTACATGACAAAACATAAATGTTTAAGAGCTGAAATAGATATTGTAAAAGATGGAAGAATAGCACTTGATGTGAGAGAGAGAGTATCTTTGCATATATTATTTTAATAGATAGTATGATGTAGACTATTTCATACACTGATCAACAGGTTCCCTGATTAATCTACATGAATGGTCTACTTATGGGTATGTAAAGGCAGTAATGAAATGGGTTTGGTGCAGGAAGCGCTAAGGAAGCAGTGAACTTTGGGAGTTGCAGTACTTCATGCAGTATTTCTGGCTATAGAAAAATGTCATCGGGGGATCAATCCAAGATGGCCGTTTAGGAACAGCTCAGGATGGCAGCTCCCAGTGAAAGCGCGAGGATGAGTGGACACTGCATTTTTATTGCCCACAGACTAGGAAACTCCGAGGTGGAGGAGCTCCACGCGTCTCCAGCACGGCTGTTTTGGCCAGCACAGCTGTGCCAGCCGGCACCGCAGCTTTGCCCGGCGCAGCTGCTTTGTCGGCACCCCGGAGCAGCGGTTCTCTGTACAAAATACACCGATCCGGGTGCCCTTTTGGCTGGCGATTGGAGCCACAGGAAGTCGCCCATTCGTCTGTTTAAAAAGGGGACTGAACAGGGAACCAGGACAGTAGATACCAGGGCAAAAAAAAGCGCCACTAATCTCAGTGCCACTGTTTAAGCCAGTGCAGTGAGTTGCCGCAGGGAAAAACACACAGACTGTGGCGTCTCTTCAACAGGCAAGTGGAACACCAACTTAAAAAAAAAAAAAAGGCTCTGAGGCAGGGAGCCAGGCTATCAGGCTCGGCTGGTCCCACCCACAGAAAAGGACAGCAATCAGAAACTCTCTGGATTGAGAGTTTCACAGCAAGCGCAGCTGAACGTGGGACTGTCCAGCTCTGTGGGGAAGGGTGTCCGCGATTACCGAGACAGCCCACCACTATGGAGGTAGTCAGCCAATGCTGAGGCAGCCCGCCATTGCCAAGGCAACCCGCCATTGCTGAGGCAGCCCGCCGTTGCCAAGGCAACCTGCCACTACGGAGAAACTCCACCTTAACAGAGGCGGGCCACCCTTGCTGAGGCAGTTCTAACTACACCCATATAAGCAAGATGGCAGGGAAGTTCATTCGGCAGCTGGGCGGAGCCCACAGCAGCTCAGCAAAGCCTCTACAGGCAGAGAGTGACTAGGCTGCCTCCTTGCTGGGCAGGGCAGCTCTGAAGGAAAAAAGAAGAAGGCAGAAGCATAACAGAAACTCATAAATAAAGCCCTAAATCCCTGGGATAGAGCACCTGGGAACAAAAAGCGGTTTATGGGTTCTGCTGCAGCAGACCTAAACATACTTGCCCAGCAGCTCTGAATGAACAAAAGCACTCACAGCTCAGCATTTGAGCTCCTATAAAGAAGAGACCATCTCCTCAAGCAGCTCCCTGACCCCTGTATATCCAAAGAGCCACCTCGTAAAGGAGAGATCAGACTGACACTTGGCGGGTATCCTTCTGGGACAAAGATAGCACAAGAAGGAAACTGGTAACAACCTTACTGTTCAGCAGCTGCTGCAGGTGAACCCCAGGCAAGCAGGCCCTGGAGTGGATCTCAGCAGACCTACAGCAGAGGGGCCAGGCTGTCAGAAGGAAAACCAAGAAACAGAAATAACCTCATCATCAACAAACAGAACGTCCACTCAGAGACCCAATCTGAAAGCCAGCAACTACAAAGACGACAGGTGGAGAAATCCATAAAGATGGGAAGAAACCTGTGCAAAAAGGATGAAAGCACCCGAAACCAGAACACCTCTCCTCCTACAAGGGATCACAACTCCTCACCAGCAAGGGAACAAGGTTGGATGGAGAACGAGTGTGATGAAATTACAGAATCAGACTTCAGAAGGTGGGTAGTAAGAAACTTCTGTGAACAAAAAGAACATGTTCTAACCCAATGCAAAGAAACTAAGAACGTTCAAAAAAGATTTGCCGAAATGCTAATGAGAATGGACAAAATAGAAAGGAATATAAGTGAATTGATGGAGCTGAAAAACACAACACGAACTTCATGAAACATGCACAAGTATCAACAGTCGAATTGACCAACCAGAAGAAATGATATCAGAGGTCGAAGATCAACTCAATGAAATAAAACGGGAAGGCAAGAATAGAGAAAAAAGGGTAAAAAGGAATGAACAAAGTATCCAAGAAATGTGGGACTATGTAAAAAGACCTAATCTGCGTTTGATAGGTGTACCTCAATGCGACGAATAGAATGAATCCAAGCTGGAAATACTCGCCAGGTTATTACCCAGGGAAACTTCCCCAACTTAGCAAGGCAGGCCAATATTCAAGTCCAGGAAATATAGAGAACACCACAAAGATATTCCTCAAGAAGAGCAACCCCAATGAACATAATTGTCAGATTCACCAGGGTTGAAATGAAGGAGAAAATACTAAGGGCAGGCAGAGAGAAAGGTCTGGCTACCCACAAAGGGAAGCCCATCAGGCTCACAGCAGATCTCTCAGAGAAACCCTACAAGCCAGAAGAGAGTGGGGGCCAATATCAACATCCTTAAAGAAAAGAACTTTCAACCCAGAATCTCCTATCCAGCCAAAGTAAGCTTCATAAGTGAAGGAAAAATAAAATCCTCTGTGAACATGCAAGTACTCAGAGACTTTGTCACCACCAGGCCAGCTTTACAAGAGCTCCTAAAAGAGGCTCTACACATATAAAAAAACAACCAGTGCCAGCCACTCCAAAAACATGCCAAATGGTAAAGAGAATCAACACAATGAAGAATGTTCATCAACTAATGGGCAAAACAGCCAGCTGGCACCAAAATTGCAGTATCAAATTCACACATAACAATATTAACCCTAAATGTAAATGGACTAAATGCCCCAAACAAAAGACACAGACTGGCAAATTGGATAAAAAGCCAAAACCCATCGGGGTGCTGTATCCAGGAAACCCATCTCACATGCAAGGATACACAAAGGCTCAAAATAAAGGGATGGAAGAAGATTTACCAAGCAAATGGAGAGCAAAAAAAAGCAGGAGTTGCAATTCTCATCTCTGATAAATTAGACTTCAAAGCAACAAAGATCAAAAGAGACAAAGAAAGACATTACATATTGGTAAAAGGATCAATGCAACAAGAAGAGCTAATGATCCTAAATATATACGCACCCAATGCAGGAGCACCCAGATACATTAGGCAAGTTCTTAATGACTTACAAAGAGACTTAGACTCCCACACAATTGTAGTGGGAGACTTTAACACCCCATTGTCAATATTAGACGATCAACCAGACAGAAAATTAACAAGGATATCCAGGACTTGAGCTCAGACCTGGAACAAGCAAACCTAATAGACATTTACAGATCTCCCCACCCCAAATCCACAGAATATACCTTCTTCTCAGCACCACATCACACCTACTCTAAAATTGACCACATAATTGGGAGTAAATCACTCCTCAGCAAATG
The DNA here is from genome assembly GCF_001604975.1 of Cebus imitator. NCBI lineage: Eukaryota > Metazoa > Chordata > Mammalia > Primates > Cebidae > Cebus > Cebus imitator. The sequence continues at coordinate 760,937 of NW_016107777.1, forward strand.
CAAAAGAATGGAAATCATAACAAACAGTTAAACAGTCTCTCAGACCACAATGCAATCAAGTTAGAACTCAGAATTCAGAAGCCACCCCAGAACCGCACAGCTTCATGGAAACAGAACAACTTGCTCTTGAATGTTGACTGGATAAACGATGAAATGAAGACAGAAATAAAGATGTTCTTCGAAACCAACGAGAATGAAGACACAACATACCAGAATCTCTGGGACACTTTTAAAGCAGTCTCTAGAGGAATATACATAGCAATAAATGCCCACATGAGAAGCAAGGAGAGATCAAAAATTGACACCCTATTGTCAAAACTAAACGAGCTAGAGGAGCAAGATCAAAAAAACTCAAAGTCTAGCAGAAGACAAGAAATAGCTAAGATCAGAGTAGAATTGAAGGAGATAGAGACACAAAAAAACCCTTCAAAAAATCAATAAATCCAGGAGCTGGTTTTTTGAAAAGATCAACAAAATAGACCACTAGCCAGATTAATAAAAAACAAAAGAGAGAATAATCAAATTGATGCAATAAAAAATGATAAAGGAGATATCACCACAGATTCCACAGAAATTCAAACCATCATCAGAGATTATTACAAACAACTCTATGCACATAAACTAGTAAACCTGGAAGAAATGGATAAATTCCTGGACACTTGCCTCCTCCCAAGCCTAAACCAGGAAGAAGCTGAAACCCTGAATAGACCCATAACAAGGTCTGAAGTTGAGGCAGCAATTAAGAGCTTACCACCCAAAAAAAGCCCAGGTCCTGACGGTTCACAGCCGAATTCTACCAGACATAGAAAGAGGAGCTGGTACCATTCCTTCTGAAACTATTCCAAACAATCCAAAAAGAGGAAATCCTTCCCAAATCATTTTATGAGACCAACATCATCGTGATTCCAAAAACCAGCAGAGACTCAGCAAGAAAAGAAAACTTCAGGCCAATATCCATGATGAACATAGATGCAACAATCTTCAATAAAATACTGACAAGCCGATTGCAATAGCACATCAAAAAGCCTATCCAACATGACCAAGTAGGCATCATCCTGGGGATGCAAGGCTGGTTCAACATACGCAAGTCTATAAACGTAATTCACCACATAAATAGAACCAAAGAGAAAAACCACATGATTATCTCAATGGATGCAGAGAAGGCCTTTGACAATACTCGATAGCCCTTTAAGCTAAATACCCTCAATAAGCTAGGTGTTGACAGAATGTATCTCAAAATAATAAAAGTTATTTACGACAAACCAACAGCCAATATCATACTGAATGGGCAAAAACTGAAAGCAGTCCCCTTGAAATGTTGCACTAGACAAGGATGCCCTCTCTCACCACTCCTATTCAATATAGTACTAGAAGTTCTAGCCAGAGCAATCAGGCAAGAAAAAGAAATAAAGGGTATTCAAATAGGAAAGGAGGAAGTCAAATTGTCTCTATTTGCAGATGACATGATTGTATATCTAAAAGACCCCATAGTCTCAGCCCCAAATCTCCTGAAACTGATAAGCAACTTCAGCAGTCTCAGGATACAAAATCAATGTGCAAAAATCACATGCATTCCTATACACCAATGACAGACTTAAAGAGAGCCAAATCAAGAACAAACCTCCATTCACAAAAGTCACAAAGAGAATAAAATACCTAGGAGTACAACTAACAAGGAACGTAAAGGACCTCTTCAAGGAGAACTACAAGCCACTCCTCAACAAAATAAGAGTGGACACAAACAGATGGAGAAACCTTCCATGTTCATGGTTAGGAAGAATCAACATCGTGAAAATGGCCATACTGCCCAAAGTAATTTACAGATTCAATGCTATCCCCATGAAGCTACCAATGACCTTCTTCACAGAACTGGAAAAAAACACCTTAAACTTCACATGGAACCAAAAGAGAGCCCGCATAGCCAACTCAATTCTAAGAAAAAGAATAAAACGGGAGGCATCACACTACCAGACTTCAAACTATTCTACGAGGCTACAGTAATCAAAACAGCATGGTACTGGTATCAAAACAGAGATATAGACCAATGGAACAGAACAGAGGTCTCTGAGGCAACACAACATATCTACAACCATCTGATCTTTGACAAACCAGACAAAAACAAGCAATGGGGAAAGGATTCCCTGTTTAATAAACGGTGTTGGGAAAACTGGCTAGCCATGTGCAGAAAGCAGAAACTGGACCCCTTCCTGACACCTTACACTAAAATTAACTCCAGATGGATTAAAGACTTAAACATAAGACCCAATACCATAAAAACCCTAGAAGAATATCTAGGCAAACCATTCAGGACATAGGCGTAGGCAAAGATTTCATGACCAAAACACCAAAAGCATTGACAACAAAAGCCAAAATAGACAAACGGGACCTAATCAAACTCCACAGCTTCTGCACAGCAAAAGAAACAATCATCAGAGTGAATCAGCAACCAACAGAATAGAAAAAAATTTTTGCAGTTTACCCATCTGACAAAGGGCTGATATCCAGAATTTACAAAGAACTAAAACAGATTTACAAGAAAAAAACTAACAAGCCCATTCAAAAGTGGGCAAAGGATATGAACAGATACTTTACAAAAGAAGACATACATGAGGCCAACAAACATATGAAAAAATGCTCATCATCACTGGTCATCAGAGAAATGCAAATCAAAACTACATTGAGATACCATCTCATGCCAGTTAGAATGGCGATCATTAAAAAATCTGGAGACAACAGATGCTGGAGAGGATGTGGAGAAATAGGAACATTTTTACACTGTTGGTGGGAGTGTAAATTAGTTCAACCATTGTGGAAGACAGCGTGGCGATTCCTCAAGGACCTAGAAATAGAAATTCCATTTGACCCAGCAATCCCATTACTGGGTATATATCCAAAGGATTACAAATCGTTCTACCATAAGGACACGTGCACACGAATGTTCATTGTAGCACTGTTTACAATAGCAAGGACCTGGAACCAACCCAAATGCCCATCGATGATAGACTGGACAGGGAAAATGTGGCACATACACACCATGGAATATTATGTAGCCATCAAAAACGATGAGTTAGGGTCCTTTGTAGGGACATGGATGAACCTGGAAACCATCATTCTCAGCAAACTGACAGAAGAGCAGAAGATCAAACACCGCATGTTCTCACTCATAGGCAGGTGTTGAACAATGAGAACACATGGACACAGGGAGGGGAGCACTACACACTGGGGTCAGTTGGGGGGAAATAGGGGAGGGAAAAGCGAGGGGGGGGAACTGGGGAGAGATAGCAAGGGGAGAGATGCCAGATGTAGGTGATGGGGAGGAAGGCAGCAAATCACACTGCCACGTGTGTACCTATGCAACAATCTTGCATGTTCTTCACATGTACCCCCAAACTTAAAATTCAATAAAATAAATAAATGGTAAAAAAAAAAATAGGAAAAATGTCATCAATATCCTGGAATAAAACTCCTTCTCATAAGAAAATATTCAATGATTGTTACTTTCAATCAATCTTCCAGTTAAAATCTGAAATGATGATAAGAAGAAAACCTCTAGAATTTTTCTGACATAATTTTGAATTTTAGAGATAAACGATATCTGGAACATGAAGGAGGAAAATATAAGGTATCCTACAAAACAAGAAAAATCTTCCTTTACTCAGGAACACTGATTACCAAAATTCTGGAACAATGACAGAAATTTTTAGGGAAAAATATTGTGATTCAACATAACATATTCTTTTTGATATTGTATTTCATGTTTATGAAACAGAAGAACTTGCTTTAGCATATGATAACTCAGACACACATACATCTCCATAATATATAAAATAAAATTTGAGAGAGAAATCAAGTAAGTAATTCATGATTAGAGATGTTATTAGAAAAGTAGAATCAGTTAATCTTCAAATTGAATAACGAAAATTTCAGTTTAAATAAATATTATGATCATACAAATATGATCACAAAGAAAAATATAAGTATCTATAAAGAGCTATAAAGCACTCCTCAGTAGTGACTGAGGTATTCAAATCATTAGATTATGAATATTGTCGTTGTTCCTAAGTATCCCATTCTGTATAGGTTATTTTCTTCCGTGAGGCATTTGTATTTGATATCTGCAGGCTCTATATACTTGGGAACACTTTGCAATAAATATCTATTCACTTGATGTTTTGGATACTACCCGGGTAGGTCTCGAATATATATAAGGCCACAACATTACAGAAAACTTTAATCCATTTTCAGGTGAGATATAATTTCTCCCACCACCCAGTGTCTCACAGGCTCTTCTGTTAAGGTTCTAATGTGATCTCTCCAAGCAAACACTGAAATTTTCCCTCTATTCCCACACATCGCACAGACATCTCACAGAAGCTCAAAGTCAGCAAAGATTGGCATGGGCCTTCAGGGACTCACAGGCTTTTGAGATTTTTACCTCTGTGAATTTCTGCTTTCATTCAGATATTTGACATATAGTCATTTCCCTTACCTTCTTTTTAGCTTGGAAACACATTAAAAAATATACTTTAAATGAAGTTTCCCTTATGCAGAATGTGTATGTTCTGGAGATTTAAGGTACAGCATAGTGACTATAGTTTAGAATACCATATTGTATACTTGTAATTTGCTGAAAAAAACCTTAAATATTCTTACCCCGCACACAAAATATGATAACTCTGTGAAGTGATGGATATAATAATTAACTTGATTGTGGAACATTTGACAATATATACATATGTCAAAACATCATGTCATATACTTTATACAATTTCTATTGACAATCATACCTCAATAAAGCTGGAAAGAAATTTATAAGTATAGGTTTATTATTATATATAGAATTAAATTTGCTTTACAACAAATTCATTTTACTTCATTGGTATTGTTTTCCCTAGAAATTTTAATCTCCTTTTTATGAATGTATAATAAAATGTTAAAATTGGTGTATTTTCAACATTGTTCATTTTACATTATATTGTTATTTGCAGCATATAAATCCCCTCTAAATAAAAATGGCTTGGCTATAGATGACACATATGGACTAAAGGAAAGCAGAGGACCTCTTTGGCCTGTGATGCAGAGAGAATCAGCCAATCTTATTTTTTTTCTTGAAAACATAGAATAAGAAACACAAAAGTAATTAGGCAATAATTGTTAGAAGCTACAGTTAAGAGATCATTGCTAGCGTTCAGACTGCAGAGTCATCCTTGGGAGAATGACCTGAAAACAAGCTAAAGAAGCTAAACAGTAGTAAGCAAGAAATATTGGGTGTGCAAAGTGTAAGTCAGAGCCAGGATCCAAGACATTTTTAGCTCCCAGATATGTCTTACATACAGAACCACTTTTTAAACTCCATCTTATAAAAGCATTATCCCATTAAAATAAAAAATTAACATTTAAAGAAAGTGAATTCTGTGTCACATAGTATTCCAAATGGTTCACAAGGATTAACTCATTGTATCTTTCCAACCATTTTAAGAGGTTGGGACCACAATTATTACCACTCTGCATATGGGAAGACCAAGACACAAAAAAGTAACTTTTCCTTAAGGCCATAGAGTGAGTAAATGATGCCTCCCAAAGTCTAACCGTTGCAGTTTCTTTTGAGAGCCTGCACTCTGAACCTTGGCTATAATGTATTGACATCCATTTACCATTCCCGTATTTGCACTTCAGAATCCCTTCTCATGTCATGTATATCTTTATAGTAAACACTCCTTTGCTTGTGATAGTTTAAATGTGCTTTTTTTTTCACAAATAAGTCTGCCTCAACATATTCCCGCATGTTTCTATAACAACGTGAATTTTCTCCAAGCAAATGTTTATTCCATAAGTACTCTACTGTTACATTGCTCTTCTGTAGCCAACAGATCTCTGTGACAACAAAGCCCCATTTGAGTCAGGGTTTATCATCATATCCAAATGGCTAACAAAATATGTGGCACAGTATGGCTTTGTAAAGATTGTTGAAAGAAATAAAAGTGAATGAATGCTATTGACACATTAAAGGACACATACGAGAGAAAGAAAAAAATTTTTCAGTTCACTAAAGACATTTGAAGTGTTTTTCCACAAGTTTTATTAATAACTTAATTCGGCAATTTTTTATTGAGTACCACAAAACACAAAAATTAAATTTTTTGCAATTTTAATAACAAAAGTAAATTTTGATTTAATTTAATGTATCTCTAGTTGCAGGAGACACAACTCTTAACAAGACAGATATCATTCCTTCCTCCACTGAACTCAGACTCTAGCAGTGGAGAGACAGATGATGAAAGAACTAGTTATAATAAATCATGCCAAGTATCTGATAAGCAAAGTTTAGGATCCTGAGGAGGGCATAAAAATAATCACGATGGGCAAGGGAAAGATTACACAAGGAGGAGGATTTTCATCTATAGCCTAAAACGTAAGTAAGGTTTAGCAGATAGGGAAGCAGGGAGAAGACTATTAAAGTTAAGAAGGACTATGGGTAAAAGCTCCAAGACTGTCATATTCATGGAGCCAGATATGAATTTAATTAATTTATATTTTATGGATAATCAGGATACATCCAACATCTACACAATATCCCTTCCACACTGTAACTATTGCTTCTGTGATCACAAGAGAAATGATTATTATTATATAGTAGCTCCCATATCACCAGAGTTAGCAATATCCGAAATGAAACCCCATTCATAGGAATACTTTCACAAAGATTCTGTGAGCATTAAAATTATATCCAAAATCACTTCTCATTTCCCACCTCTTTCCATTATTTACTGCAATCACTTCCATCTATTTGACATAAAAGAGGAGGCTGAAGCAATTGCTTTTAGGGAGGCTTACAATCTTTTTTTTTTTTTTTTTTTTTTTTTTGGTCTCCAATTCCCTCTTTTTGAGAAAGAAAAAATAGCCTTGAGAGTTGTCATTTGAAAATTGTTATGACATTAAGAGCTAGGCCATGGCTTTCTTCTTTTAAACATACACAATTTCAAGAAAAACGACATCTAAGGAGGCCACTCTGTGACCGAGATGCAAGATGACACCTTTCTAACTTTCACTGACTACATATAAAAACAAGAAACTGCAAACCACAGACATGACCGATTTCCCTCCCTCCCATCTGCCTCAGTGAGTGCTGCTTCATCACCAATAAGGCTCCAACAGTCACTCCTCCTTTCTCAGTAAAAACAACAACAACAAAACCCTCCCAAAAATTAGATACCCAGTTATAGAATTACTCCCTCTTCCTGAGAACTCCCAGGTCAGAGAAAAGCTCTCTGCTTACTTCAGCCTTTACCACCATTTCGAGGGACCTCCAAACAAATCATCCGTAATAAGCCATGATCCTTTAACAATTCTCACTTAATGCTTTTTGCAGAGGTCTTCATTGTTGCACTGTAGATATGTTCCTGGTAGTCTGTAGCCAGACATTTTATTTGTTTACTCTATGCATTTTATGAACTTCAGCTGTCTTTTATAAACACTGAAACTTTGACAGCATGTATCTTTAAGCAAAACATTAAAAATCCTGCTATTAACTATGTTTCTACAACCTTATTTGCAGAGCCTGACATATAATTTTGCAGACACACTTCTTTAAAGAAATTTTAAATTTATTTTGTTTACTCAATAATCAGGGAAGGAAAAAAGAGGAGCCATTCAAACTGTAGGCAAAAGGCAAAAAGCAAAGGGAAGAAGTTTGCTTTAGACATTGGACATCTTTATCATGAATAATGTAATTAAACAGGCTGAAATGTAGTAGATGTGGCAAGTGGCCATGGTGGTGAAGCCTGAAGTAAACAGGGATTATCTCACAAGAAGCCTTGAAACCACGCTGCAGTTTTTACGTATTATTCCACACGCAGTGCCAAATAACTGACCAATGTTAAGCTGGGAAAGACAATGAGGTGTGAATTTTGAAAGCATCTTTGGGGCTAGCATCCATAATGGAATAATACTGGAGAGATGAAGGTAATTAGGAGGCAGCTGAGTTGAGGAATGCTTGTGTTTATGCAGGGACTGTGGAGATGGAAGGGAGTACATACACTTGATATGAAAAGATAGAAATGCTGTGGCTGGATGAGTGTCTGAATGGGATGGAAAAGGAATAAAAAATCACATCAAAAATTATAAATAGGGAATAGGGAAGACGATACTAACATCTACTCTGGAGAGCTAATATATTTGGAGACAAAGTTCAATTTTAGATGTGGAAGCAGAAGTGCCGGAGGCATTTGAGAAGAGGGTCTAAGATTCAGTTGAACATATGGGTCAGTAGCTCTCCCTAGAGACATTTCTCCTCAGGGTAGAGATTTAAGAACTAGCAGCATTCAGATAATAACTAATGCTGAAAGAGTAAGTGTGGTTGCCCAGGGGGAGAATACATAGGCACTTGAACTCTAATGCTGCAGGACCCAGGAAAGAAATATAGATGTGTAAACTCAGTCCTCATATAAACGCATAGGAGTGGAAGAAAAAAACAGAGTTCATGCCCTTCCAAGATATATATTTTTTTAATGTATGAATTGCATATAATCTGGAAAAAGACCAAAAAACAGTCAAGAGGAAAGGAGAGGAGAGTTTTTAGGGCACGACTCCAGAGTGTTCATACTTTCATAATAGACTGGTAAAACGTGGTTAGGAAACTGAGGGAGAAGAGAAAACCATGAAAGTGTAGTGCCACAGAAAATAATGAAAGGTAATATTTTAAGGAAGAAGAAATGCCAGAAGTGCCCAATGCTGGGACCCTCTTAAATCAGTTATGGGTTTAAAGGGTCACGTTAGCCTTAGTGATGACGATGCGGTTGGGCTGACCGGCAGGAAGAGCTTCTGAGAAGCGTCTTTACAATCTGTTGTTAGGTTGAGGATTTAAAGGGATAAAGGGACCAGAGACTGTAAAGTTTATTCTCTGTAGGTTTATTGCCGAGTTAAAAATGAGGAAACTGAGGCCAGCACAAGAAAATTAGATGTCAATTTATTCAGCTCCAGGGAGAGGTTCTATGGTCCTGGGGAGAAGGGCACAGGAAGTCCCCATCGACTCCGCTTAGGAGTGGGGCTTTATAGGAAGTGAAGGCGTTTGATTGGATTTGGAGGCACAGGATGTGGACAGCGTGAGCTGCTATTGGTGGGTAGGTGGGATTTCTGGTGAGCGGGCTAAGTGCTGAGTGCATACGGAATTTCCAAGGGTGGGGTTAGGTGCCCAGTACAGAGGGGATTTCCAAGGCGGGCTTGGTGCCAAGTGCAGAGGGGATTTCCAAGGAGGAGCTAGATGATGGGCATATTCTGATAATGTAATTTTCAAGCGGGGAGGGAGATGGGCATGTCCAAACTCCCGGCAAGGCAAGCAGCCTTTCAGAGACAAAGTTAGCATCTGTAGTCAATCTATTCTGTGTTATAGCATATAATAATACACAGAGATATTGAATAATAAACTATGCTCACAGACAATTTGATATCACTGCTTTGCAGAAATAGAACCAAAGTCCTCTCCCTATTTGTGTTTACGCGCCTTTCAATGCTGTCCCATAGGTAGCGCCAAAGAGCTGTATCCGGGTCGCCCTGGGGCGGGCTGAGGACAGCAGAAGCACCCTCGGTGCCCCCGGAAGCGGCCGGAGGAGATGGTGTTGGGGTGTACACTGAGGCCTCCGGGAAGGGGGTCTTCCAGGGTGGCACTGCGCCTCGTCCTGAGCGGCAGGAACACGGTCAGCTTCCCTATCGTGCCCTGTTGCAGGGTTCATCACCTTCAGTTGGTGAAGACTTTGTCCTTTGTTTCCCAGCCTCAGGACGGACAAGTTAACTCCGTCAATGACTGGTCTGTCCTGTGCTGCTGCTGCTCTGTGCAGGAACTGGAAGTGGGTCCAAACTTTCCTATAAAGGCGCGCCTTCCGCCAGGGCAGGGCTGCCACGAAAAGTGAGGGAAAACTATGGGTGCAGGCACACCAGGCCCCAGGGTGAAAAACCGCTGCTACGACTACGACAGAGGACGGGGTGGGGCAGGAGAGCACCTCCGCAAGTCTGTTCCCAGGCGTCTGTGCTTCTGCCTCCTTCAGTGACTGGCGCTGCACCACGCTTTCTTCCTCCCAAGAGTGATTCTCTCAGGCTTTGGTCCCCCTTCCCTGAGGGGTGGTCCACACAAGGGTTATGTTACTCAGTGACCCACTAGTCCCTTGTGCATGCCAAAGTCAGACTGAGGTGTGGGGTGTGTTTGGGAGGGATCTGGTGGTGTGGTGACTCAAGGGCAGAGATCCCTGCACAGAGCAGTGGCCCACCATGAGTGACCACCATGAATGGCCACCAGTATGGCACCTGCCGTGTGAGTTCAGGCCTGAGGGGAGTGCAGCATGCTTGCATGAGCATCCCCGGTGAGTTCCCAAATCATCACAGAGAGCATTGCTTTGGGTTATGAGGACAGAGGAGCTTCCCAACAGCGTAGGAGTCCGCAGATTGTGGCAGGGGTGAGGGGAGCAGAGAAGCCCTCCTACCAACCCTTTCCGCGGGGCTCTGAGTTCCTTGGGACTCAGTCTCCGCAGATTCCTGCAGCTTTCCTTTTCTGCAGCCCAGCTTTTCCCATAGGCACTCCTACAGGCCCTGGCTTTCTTCGCTCAGTTTTCCATTTGGATCTTGTCCATTCACCAGTAACATTTATCTTCTTTATGGAGATAACTGGCAATCAATGGGTCTAGTCAGACATCTTGAAAAACAACCTTCTATGTTGTTTGGATTTTATGGTTTCACGACGTGAATGGGCACAGTAGTAATGTTAAGTATTCGGGACTCGTGATGCGTATGGTGAATGCCATGTTTTTCACCACGTCTGAAAAATGTTCACTCAGTATTTCTTTGGAAGTTGCTGGTACCCTTTGTTTTTATTCTTTCTGTAACTTATATTGCATATACACTGGAGATTATTATTCTATTCTCCATTTCTCAATCTCTTTTCCGTGTATTCCACTTTGATCACACTCTGTGTTTCATTCTCAGCAAATAATCAGTTCTAGGGGACATTTATTCTTTTCTTTGCCATGTCTAAACTGTTGTTTAAACCATTCACTTATGTTATCATTTCAATAGCTGTTGTTAGTATCCAGATTTTATTTTTCAAATCTGTCCTTTTAAAAATACTGTCATCCTCTCCTTATATCTTCCATTTATACAGTTTTGTTTTTATCATCATAAATATCTTTATTTTTGATCTTCAATAATTTTTCTGTTATCTGAAATTCAGATTAGTTCATTATATGTGATGCCTTTTGTTTATGGAAGATTATTATTATTATTATTTTAATTCTAAATCATCCTCTTTTTGAATCTTATGTGACTTGGCTTGAGGGCGTATCTGTCCAAATCAATTTGGCATTTGCTTTTGCCAAGTGTCCAAGGCTCTCTCTGCCTTAGGACTGCCTAATCTGTTATTTATTCAGTGTAGAGTCCTGAGCTACTCAATAACATATATTTACATCACAGACGGATTGAGGGCAAAAATGTGATTCTGAAATGTTAAGGACCTCAAGTTAAAAGACATGTTTCCATTACATCTACCTTTTCTAAGACACTTATTATTTATTTATTTATTTATTTTTCTGGAACACCTGTTACTGAGGATACATCCAGTTTTATGTAGAAGGCTGAATTACGGTTCCACATAGACATCACTTCACAGTTGATGTCTTGAGATTTATCTTATTTTCTTCTAAACTAATCTATACACTAAAGACATAACAGTTTTTTGAGTATTTTAAAATATTCTTTAGTGAGAAGGGTTTAGTCTATGGAATGTAGCTCATGGAACAAACAGAAATTTCATGACTTAATTGTTGAAGTTATCCTCTTTCATTTAATACTTGCAATTTGGAAAAATCTATGTTGCATAATCAGTTTAGTGTTCTACATTTTGCTTACTGAGTTTCCTTCAGTGATTTATTTTTCTTTACTTATTCATGGTTTTGTGTTCCCCTCAAACCTCTACAGATGAAGATATTAGACTCTCTAGAATACAGGCAGACAAGAACAAGTGGAACAAACTAAACTTTCTGATGTTGAGAGCTGCCATAGAAGTATTGACAATCCATTACCCTTGTACTGAAGAATAGAATGGATTTCTTTCTGCCTCTAGGACTTACTGTGTGAGTTATTGTCCTTTCTTCTCCCGAGATACTAAAATGAAACTAACTCCACCATTGAATTTTTCCTTCAGGCCCCCTAGGGTTGTAGGTTTGGGCCAACTTCCAATAATCACAAGCTAAATGTAGAAAATATGGTTCTTCTCAAGATGATTTACACATCAAGTTATGGAATTGGTTTTTAGAAAAGGAGCTGTAAGATCAAGTCAGGGCTGTTCAAGATGTCAATACCACAGAAGGTGAAAGTTTTTTCACAGGATGAAAATGGAAATCTTTGATCTTTTCACTTTAACATATAGAGATTCTCAGAGTCAATGCCCACTACAGACTAAGGTGCCATCTAAAAATAGGAATGAACAAATGGCAAACTAAGACATTAAATAATTTGGCTGAGTGCAGTGGCTCATGCCTGTAATCCCAGCACTTTGTGAGCTGAGGCAGGTAGATTATCTGAGGTCAGGAGTTTCAGACCAGCCTAGACAACATGGTGAAACCCCGTCTCTACTAGAAATACAAAAAGTAGCTGGGTGTGGTGGCAGATGCCTGTAAATCCACTACTCTGGAGCCTGAGGCAGGAGAATCACTTGAACCCCCGAAGCAGAGGTTGCACTGAGCTGAGATCGCACCATTTCAGCCTTGGCGACAAGAGCAAAACTCCATCTCAAAAAGAAAATAATAAATAAATAAAATAAAATTGAAATATAATTGTGTAAATGTTAGCAAATATAAAACCAATTACTTCTCTCAACAAATAAAAAGGCTAACAATTTTGAAGCTACTGAGGATTTCCATTGATTTCTGTTAGTGAGTATTCCTTCTTTCTTGCTTTCCACTCCATTTAATCAGTTAAAAAAGGCAAGTCTGCTTAATTTCGAAATCCCCATTTCCCAATGGTAAATTGAAAACCTAGAAAACAATTATGGAAGAAGTGGCAGAGCAAAATGCAATACTCACTCATGCTATTTAAAGTTTTCCTGAACTTCCATTTTCAATTGCTTCTTTCTCATTTAAATGCTTTGTACATATACCCTCAAAAACCTGGAGTCTAGAATTTCAAAACTTGTTTTGACCAATGTATAAAGTGTCTCCTTAAAATGTCACACTAAAGAACAGAGTTCTAGAGTGTGCATAAAAATATTCTTTCTTTTTGGCCTTCTAATTTTTGCAATCTAATGTTTGGATCAAAATAGAAGATAATTTATGTTGTTTTAAATTATAGTAAATCAAATTTGATTCATAGTTATTGTTTTATATATCTGAGGAGAAATTTCAGCAACCAGTTCATAAACAGAGTGGCTAAAAACAAAAAAATAAATATAAACAGAGTTTATTTAAAAAATAAAAACAGAGTTTTTATGTCTATGTATTTGGAAAAAAAGAAAAAATGAAGTCATCTCCATTTAATCATATTGCAGCTTTATTTTGAGAAATATTTGCTTTGTTTGTTTTAAATTAGGACACAGAGGAGAAAGAGTGTAATAATGCCTTTCAGATAAGTAAAAAAAAACGGTGCATTCTTGTGTTGCCATCTCTTTTTAGCATCAATGAAGCTATAGGCTCAGCAGCATAAAAGCAATTGTCTCTTTAAGAGCTAAATCTTATTTGTGCACAGCATTAGCAAAAGCCCCAAGGTAACAATGAAGATGTTTTCAAAGTATTGCTTGGGAATTTGTCAGTGATTCTCATTGACATTAATGGGAGTTTTATAGGCAGTTTTGCTCCCTTCACTTTGAAATGTGTGTGAGAGAGTTTCTGCAAGTGTTTTGTGCAGTCTTTTTTTAAAATTTCATGAAGAAATACTTTCAACTATGACTGTTGAAATAACTGTTAATATGGGAACACAATCAACTATAAATGATGGTATCCACTTTAATCAAGGTGGTTATTTCAATTTTTAATAGTGGACATTTTACCCATCCTCTCCCTTTCATATTTTAGCTTTTTAAAATGGATAATACATTTGTAGTTGGTATGAATTGATACACTTGTAAGAGAACCAATCTATTGCACCATATAACTGGAAATAATGTATGAAAATACAATATCAAAGTGTTTATTATTACAGTGGTGAGCTTTGATATTAGTTATCTATTGACTTATTTATAATGCTTAGCACTTCACTAGACACAGAATATAAAAGTGGTAAAAGAAAACCATGGAGTTTACTATTACTAAATTAATAGAAATCAAATGGTCATGACAGAAGTACTTGTAAAGCCATGATATGAAAAGCAACATGAAGAGACACATGCATAATAAGAGGAATAATAGGGAGGTCCAGGAAGGATATGGAAAGAATAGCCCTTCAGCTGAGTTTTTAAAGGATGAGTTGGTGTTATTATGGTAATAGAGGTATAAGGGAAAACATTACACAAAGAGGGCATATCAAGTGAAAAACAGTTCTGTGATAGAAAAGATTATAGCAACTACTTTAAATTTGTAATAGGACACTGTGGCTTGAGTGGGCAAAGGTAGGAAGTCATGACCCATGAAGAGGCAGGGATGGTAGCAGAAACCAGACTGCAGAGATTTTAGTAGATGATGTCAGAGAATTTGGTTATTAGGTGGGAGAATGCACGTGAGAAATGAAGGCGAAAGAGCCCCTTATAAAACCATCAGATCTTGTAAGAACTCACTCACTATCATGAGAACAGCATGGGGGAAACCACTCCTAAGATCCAATCACCTCCCACCTGGTCCTCACTTGACACGTGAGGCTTATGGAGATTACAAATAGAAATGAAATTTGGATGGAGACATAGAGCCAAACCATATGAATTGTCAGTGCTAATAAATCATTAAGTAATAAAAGGGCTAAAATTATATATAAATACATAGGCAGCTAGAAAAATATAGATAGAAGTGTATATTAAATTTAGCAAAAGCGAAAGAACAATGGTGATATTAGAAAAGGTATTTGCATTTGTAAGGTCAGAAAAAATCATCTTAATAATTGGCTATGAACTCAAAAAGATTAGCAAACCAAAGATTGGAAGGATCAAAGTCTGGAGAGTTGTGTGAACTGTATTTGATTTAGAAGAGAGTTCCTCTAGTATGTGTAAATACTGATTATTATAATTCAGTACAGAAATTAATAGAAGAGTCAAGAGAGTTCAGTGATAGTGAATAGAGTTAAGTCACTAGGAAGGGCAGAAGGATTTGCCTTTAAAAGCAAGATGGAAACTGACATGCACTATGTTAAGGACAGGGAAGAGGGAATCTATGAGCCAGGTAAATTGACAGATTTGTCAAAGGAAAAGTTTTGTCTCAAACATAACAAATGAGTATATTTTGTATCCTGTACCTTTGCAGCATAAAACAATCTTTAATAGTGGCATGTTTAAAATTAGAACTCTTATTGCTTGGTGCTCTGCCTCTCTTTTCTGTCTGATTCCATTTTATGCTTTCCTGTTAGTTGGCTGTATTGTGCACTGGTGCTGAGGTGTGAAACTTTTAAATTCTAACATCATATACAGATGTGTCTCTAACATTTGCTTTTTCTATATGCTGTTATTATTCTGATAGATGATACTGATGTCATCTTGAACCATGTTGTCAGTCTTTCCTTTCAACAACTTTTATGTATATATAAAATAGATTCTTTTTTCCCATACACACATAAACACATTCTTTTAAACTCGAGAACTAAAACAAAACTTGCTTTCTGAAAAAAAAACTAGCCACTTATAAAAGTGAAATGTTTCATACTCGCTCTGAAATGTTATACTATTTTTCATACTTTGAAATGACAAAATTTTTGTCATGATTTTTATTCCTTTTCTGCAAGTTGATTAAATTTGACAAATGTTTCTGATAAATTTGTCTATGAAATGCTATTTTTAACCAATTTTGTGATTGAAAAGTAAGGAAGACGCTATCTAATATTATTTATGAAGCATGGGTGGGAGGTCATTTACTGTGGAATATAGAGTTGATGTTTTTGAAAAGTAAAGGATATTTGAAATATCCCTGGGAAAGTGAACTGGCCAAGGAAAAGGAAAGAGATTGTGGGTTAGCATTAAGGTCAACTTGATATTGCAGATCATTCTACTACCCAAGCTTTCAAATATTGCAGTTATGCAACCCTTAATCTGTGGGAAACTTTAAAAGTCTGTATAGACTGTGAGGTATTCTTATGTCTAAATTGAAATGTTCCTACTGGGCTAGCACTATGGCTTTGTCTGTTTCTTCTTTGATAAAGGGTAATATATTTCTACATGCCATCTAGTGATGGATTTTTATTTGTACCCCAAAACTAAGATTGCTAGCATTCAGATTTCTCTTCTTTAAATAAAATTGTTTAACCCTTTTTCTTCTTTGTTCATTACTTTAATCTCAGTATCAAGTTATCGCTGGGTACTTTTAATGCAAAATTAAATTACCAACCTTTCCACAAGATTTCATCTCTTTTTAAGAAATACTTGTGCTGTGTTTTCCCTCTTTCCACTGTCTGTGAACAGAAGCTTTGTAAGCAATTGTGTAAAGAAACCAAGAGAAGTGAACATCAGATAAAGTCACAATTAACTTTTTGGAGATATGACAGGCATATGGAGGACTGTTATAAAATAAGTAAAATATTTCATGATGAGGAAAACTTTAAAAATAGAATATGCATGAATTATAAGGAGAAATAAACCTTAAAGATAAGCTAGAGAAAAAAGAAATGTTAAAGTTGACTATTACGTTTTCAACTAAAGAACATAGAAGTATATATTTTTTCTGATGTCAGTGTATATAAATATCAGAAAACAACACCAATTCAGCCATTATCTAACTTCTCACTTTATTTTCTTGTTATTATACTGGAAGGTTTCAATGAATCTTATTGTCATTATGTTCTCAATGTTGAGGCAGCTGAGGTTCCCCAAGTGAGTTTCCCAATAGGTCAGCAGATGATGAAACTCAGCTGGCATTTAAATGGCCATGGGGTCTACTACTTACCAAATCTGTGACTTCTGAGGGAGTACTCATCTACTTACCCTTGGTATCTGCCACTGAAAATAAGAATAATTTATTCTTCAAAAGAATTTTCGTGAAGTAAATGACTAGTGTATGAAAATTACTGAGTCAATTTTCTGACACATAAAATGAATTAAATAAATAGTAGTTTCTTTTTCTCTTCAGCATTTCAGCTAAACATAATGAACTAACTGGGCTTTTGAGATTTATTCTTAATCATGGCAATTCAATAGTTTAACACTCTTCTGAATTCCTCTAGGAATCCTGGAAACTCAAAAAGATTTAAGCTTTACTGCCTTGAAACTTTAAAGACATACCCTTTAAAAAATGTATACCTGTTTCTCATAGAACAAATACCATGATCAAAAAATTTTAAATTTGGAAAGTACTTTGAATACTGGGCAGCTCAAACTTCCATGCGATGAAATGTTTTCTAAAGATTGAAGCCAGGGTCTATTTAGATAATTCCTTGATAAGGAATTCATTTTGGCGGGCTTTGTCAGGATATTTGACATCATTAATTACTACTATTATTATTATTTCAATGTAAGCATACCGTTTGCTTAGCTACACTAAAACCAAAAACCTCTCTTCCCCTACAGTAGACAGGAGCTTAAATTTTACCACAGTTCATTTATATAGCCTCTGCTGGACTGTCTGGAATCTGCGTCATGCACTGGTGCTTCAGATAACTGGACAAAACTTAAACATACAATTTGACAGTATCCTTATCTGGCTTTTTCTAGTCTGGAATTCCACTTCTCTCATTTTATACAAACTGCAGTTTCCCCAGACCCCATTGTAGTAGGCAGAACAATGATTCTCCCCACGAAATACGTCTCTGTCCTAATGCCCAGAACCTGTATATGTTATCTTACATGGTGAGAGGAACTTCAACGATGTGATCAAGGTTACGGATCTTGAGATGGAAACAGTACTCTGGATTTTCTGAGTAGGTTTAGTCTAATCATGTGAATCCTTAAAACTAGAGAACCATTTTGGCTTTGGTCAGAGAGAGATGTAATAAATGATTAATACATTGCTAGTTTTGTAGGTAGAGGAAAGCGTCCATAGCTAAGGAATGGGAATGGCCTCTAGAAATGGAAAAGGCAGGGAAATGGATCCTCCCCCAGATCTTCAAAAAAGAAACACAGCCATGCCAACACATTGATGTTAGCTCAGATAAATTGTGTCAAGTTTCCAACCTAAAGAACTGTAAGATGATTCATTTTCCTTTTTTAATGCACTAAACTTTTGGTAATTTGTTGAGGTAATAATAGAAAGCAAACACACCCAGTTTCTAGTTTTTCAAGCCAGTAGGACTGTGAATTTTCCATTGGAGTAGCTCTGGTTGGGAAGTCTAGGGCCTTCCCCAGGCTACTTAAGATGTTGTCTTCTTTCAATAGTCAGTCTTGTATAAGTTCCATCTTCTTTGGTTCCTTCTATTTTTGCTCACCATTCAGTGTCTTCAGATAGTTGATTTTATAATTTATGCAGAATTTAAAGTTGTTTTATGACAGAGGGTTGGTCAAATAGGAACTGATACCTTACCAGCAGTAGTCTCCCATAATTTTGAATTTAAAATGTTTTTTCTTTAATATTAAACCCAAATTCTTATAACAATTGTTGGTTCTAATTTTGCTCTTTGATACTTCACATAACTATGTCTAATCACATGGAACATGGCATAATTAAAATTTAAAGAAAATCAAGATTTCCTTGCAAAAAATCTTCTTTTCCAGGCTAAATTTTAGGTTTTTGTCATATGGTATGACTTCCATATAGTCCAACACTTAAGAAACTTTCTTGTATATATTTAAGTGGGAGAATATTCTGTGTGTGTGTGTGTGTGTGTGTGTGTGTGTGTGTGTGTGTCTAAAGAAAGTTTACCCAGAATACAACACAATATCTCACATGAAGTCAGATCAGTTCAGAATATAGTGTGTAATGGCTTTATCACACTGAATGTGGTGAGAACAGATCAGATTCAGTCAGGTCTTATGAAGTGTGCTTTTGATTCAAACTAAGGATAATGCATTATATTTTCCAATTTTAATTACTCTTTAGTAAATTTCTTCCTATCTTTGAATTTTTAATATAATAAGATTACAATAGCCACTATTAATTGAAAACCCATACATTGCTAGAATCTGTGTAAGGTCACATTCCTCTGTTACCTTATTTACTTGGTATAACAATTATGAAAAATTATATTGTCATATAATTTATGCCATATAATTTATATTATATTTAAAATTATATTGTCTAATTTTTAAAAGAAAACATCTACATAGAGAATACATTCAATATTCTGAATAATCAAACTTATTTTCAATCAAAATTGAATTTACTTTTAAGATAGAAATAGATAAATCACAAAATGAAAGATATTTTTTAAACAGTGAGAGTTTATTATTGTTGCAATGAGTTTGTTCAGCTCTGTGGACAAAATTCTGCTAATTTTGGTTAATAAGAAACTTTGCAATGAGTTTATTTTCATTTCAAGCATAGTAATAGGCATTATATTGCATTGGCCTGAAAGCCAAGTAGTCATATGAATTTTTTTGTATCTATAGACCATGTATGTGTTTTCTCTAACAAAGAGAAACCCATGTGTCATTGGCTCTCTTCATTGCTTCCCAAACTTGATCTGTCTCTGTCCAAAAAAAGAAGACTGGGGCCGAGCGCGGTGGCTCACGCCTGTAATCCCAGCACTTTGGGAGGCCGAGGTGGGTGGATCACGAGGTCAAGAGATCGAGACCATCCTGGTCAACATGGTGAAACCCCGTCCCTACTAAAAATACAAAAAATCAGCTGGGCATGGTGGCGCATGCCTGTAATCCCAGCTACTCAGGAGGCTGAGGCAGGAGAATTGCCTGAACCCAGGAGGCGGAGGTGAGCCGAGATCGCGCCATTGCCCTCCAGCCTGGGCAACAAGAGCGAAACTCCGTCTCAAAAAAAAAAAAAAAAAGAAGACTGGGCCCTTGGCTAAGCCATCTCACTCAGAGTAGCTCTTCAGAGAGAACGGGGAAAAATCCATTTGCTTTTTTAAAGAAAAACTGTGATCTAAGCCCTGATCTGGCTTCACAGGAGCTTGGAGAAGGAATTTCAAGCTGCAGCCAGGCAGGTACTTGATAGACTTCGCATTACTGGATCAACAATTTTTTCTCCCCTGTCGCACCTGTATTTGTAAACTGTACAGCCTGGTTACTGACAATGCCAAAGATGAACAATAAGCAGAGATTAGAGAAAGAGATGAAAAGACTCTGTGTTGGAAGAGGAAACAATCAGTTCTTCATTATTCTATCAGAGCTTCTGCTTTGTGAGCGATAGATCACTGTCAATCACCAAGAAAGTAGGATGAGAGGAACACAAAAAATCTCATTTAAATGCCGTGTTCAGAGTGTTACAGGGATTCACAATCAGCAAGAGGTGAAGAGTTTTCCTGTCACAGCTGCTAAAATACTTGCCTCTCTGGTTGATTTAAGATTATGTTAAATGATATGTATGTACACCAGTAAACTCTTCTTTGTTTATAAAGTGTATTGTTATTCCAACCAGAGTAAATATAAGCCTCACTTACTGATGAGACAAATTGTACCAAATTATTTCAAGAAAGCTAAGATCTTTTCTTTTAACAAAATTTTCCTTCCTCTAACTGCCAGAACCTAAGGAATTAAAATTCAGTAATAAACAAAGGACCAATATAGACATTTTTCAAGAAGACATACAAATGACCAGCAGGTATATGGAAAAATGCTCAACATCACGAATCATCAGAGAAATGTAAATGTAAAAATCACAAGAAAATATCACCTGATTCCTATTAGAATAACTATTACAAAAAGATAACAAGTATTGGTAAGAATGTGTAAAAAAAAAAAGAAGGTTTGTACACTGCTGAATGTGAATGTAAATTGGTACAGCTCTTAGAGAAAATGGTGTGGAGATTTCTTAGAAAATTAAAAATAGAACTGCCATACAATCTAGTAATCCCACTACTGGTTATACATACAAAGGAAGTGAAATAACTATGTCAAAGAGTTATCTGTACTACCATGTTTATTTCAGTATTACTCACAATAACCAAAATATGGAATTTACTTGAGTGTTCATTAGAAAGGAATGAATAAAAAATATTGTTATATATATATATATAATATTCAGCCTTGAAACAGAAGAAAATCCTGTAGTTTGTGACAACATGGATGAACCTGAATGACATATGTTAAGAGAAATAAGACAGGAACAAGAAGACAAATGCCACGTGATCTCATTTATATGTGAAAATTTAAAAAGTGAAACTCACAGAAGCAGAGAATAGAATAGTGGTTGCCTGAAGCTGAGGGTGGGGGAATTGGGAATATGTTGGTGAAGGGATACAAAATTTTAGTTAGATAGGAGAAACAAGTTCAAGAAATTTATCAAACCTATCATACATCATAGTGATTATAGTTTATAACAACATATTGTATAGATGAAAATTGAAAAAAAATCCTTTGAGAGGTCAGAGGAGGAGATATCACGCTGCAATGACTTGTGATATCCATGGTCTCACTGTTGGGCAGCATTTCTCACAGTAAAGAAGCTTTGGTGTCACTTATTGAAAACAAAACAAAAGCCCCCTGTTTTGTTTCTTGGAGAATATTTAAGTAATAAAATAAAGTTTTGACATTTTCTATTACAACATAAAAATGAAAGATTGACCAGAGTTCAGGCTTTGTCAAAATCATTCTTCTTAAACAGAAAGGACCCACTAATTCTAAAAAAAAGAAAAAAAATTGTGAAATTTTATTTTGGATTTAAATTTCTAAATTTTTCATATTATTTTTATTCCAAGAACACAGATGAAATCACCTGAAGTTCAGAGTCATCATGTTAGAAACCAAGAAGAAAAGTTGAATTATAGGCAGTTTTTCAAAGAATCTGATATTTGCCTTCTGCTCTGTAAATCTCTGCAAACATTGTTCTTTATGGCCGCTTCCAAAAAGAAGTTTTGAGTTGGGACAAGTCTTAGAGCCAGAACACATAGACATGGTCCTCTATCTTTTACTGAAGACTTTGGCCAATCTTGGGGCTATATTACTGAATATAATTAAAATTTCCTCTGGCTTTTCAACTCCATGAATGCATGGACAGCATTTGAATTGCTTCTTCCATAGATTTTTATGGCAAATGAAAATGACAGGAGTGGACCCTTGAGCTAATTAACACAATGCTGAGAAAAATTTAATCATATACTTTCATTAATGTAATATGATTATAAATACAGCTAGCATAGTTCCTAGTACATAGTAAGTATCCAATCAATGTGACTTCTTTTTTTTTTCCTACTTTGAACATGAATGATCTAAGAATAACTCACTTATGAGAACTGATATCTGCTAATCTCTCTCTGTTTCTGAAGATAGTTTGGGTCTTCTTCCTGCCATGAGAAATAACGTGTTACCTTTCTCAATGTTGTTTTTGATGTGTGTGTAAGATGCATAGAATGAATTTTACTGTGAATATATGGTTGACACTTAGACAGTGAGTGGCTTGGGGACCAGCACCATGTGCAGTCAAAAATCTGAGTAAAATGTTTGCCTCCCCGTAAAATTAACTACTAATAGCCTAGTGTTAATCAGAAGCCTTACTGATGACACAAACAGTTAAATAGCACATTTTCTCTTTAAGCTAGAGAAAAGAGAATGTCATTTAGAAAATCAGGAGGAAGAGAAAACATATTTACTACTAAGTGGAAGGGGATCATCATAGAGGTCTTCATCCTTGTTGTCTTCATGTTAGTAGACTGAGAAAGAAGAGGGGTCCTGCTATCTCAGGGGTGGCAGAGGAGGAAGAAAATCCATGTACAAGTGAACCACACAGTTCAAACCCAGGTTGCTCAAAGGTCAACTATATTCTTAAATCGGTGTTTTAATGAAAAAAATATAT
>NW_016107777.1:783954-790064 GCF_001604975.1 Cebus imitator
CAGAAAAGCTCATTTGAATGTAAACTGATGTTTTAAGTTAAAAATGTTTTATTTCTTTTTTCCATTTGTTGTAATTATATCAAGAAGAAGACTACATCTGATGCTTAGCTCCAACCATCTCAGAAATATCACCAATCCCCTAAATTTCATAGAAAATTAAGACAATGTAAGTCATACACCAAAGTCTTCTGTGTCTTTCTGTTATTTTGTAATGAGCCCTAGTTTTGAGCATGGAGCACATGGAAAGAAGATAAACCAGGCTGCTGAAGAGCTCATCACATCTGTTCAAATGTGCTCTGGCTAGTATCTCATCACTATTGTCCTCACACATGCTCATAGTCACAATCAATAGTACTTTCATCATCTTTTGACTTATTGAAAGTTATTAGTAAAGTGCAAGAGAGATGCTTTTGTCTTTCAAGAAATAAGCTATGGACATGCTGTAAGTACCCAAAATTACATTAAGCCTCATAATATATCCTGGCCTAGTATATGAAGATTGTGACTGAGTTCATATGACATTTCTGGAATCATATTTCTGTTTCTGTGTTCTACTTCAGTATAGCTACATAGCCATTAAGTGTGAAAAACATAAAAATGTTCATTTTAATAGGAAAAGTCAGTGCTGAATACTCTACACTGTGTCTAAATGTCTGTCATTTCTTCTAAAAAACCAGTCATTCATATCAAATAATTCTCTAAGTTCATTGATGCTCATTTTATTAAAGGTTCACTCTGGGGGAAGATAGAATGTTGAAAGGAAGAAATATAGGCAACCACAGGGAGGAAGAGAAGAAAGATCACATTTCTGTCACTCATTTATACATCAGACTAAAAAGAAAAAACAAGTCTGACTTCAGTATAGCTACATCACTAGGTTACAGCTAGTTTAGCTAGGTTAGCATAGCTAGGACATTTACTCTGAACTACTGAAATATCATCTTTAAGAATCAGAAGAGATGTAGAGTAAATAAAAACAGCTAAACCTTAATGAGCACTTACTATATGGAAGGTTCTCTGCTAAGCATTTTGGCTTCTGCTATGAGGCCTGAGGGAAATGGCAGCTTGCCTCAGCTTATCCTCAGTTGTCCACTAGTCCGAGTCATTGTAGTCATTAATTCATCAAAAAAACAACAACAAAAAAAAAAAAAACCAAAACGATTTTCTTTTCTCTATTTTAGTTACTGTGTTTTCTGCCACATATGATAGTGCCTGGCTCAAAGTAGGCACTCAAAAAATACTATAAATATCATCTAAAGCAGTCCAAAGCCCTTAAAGTTAGAAATTAAAAGAGAGCAAAGATGTGAATATTATTTTGAGCATATGTCTCATAATACTGTTGCTTCTTGTAAGGTGATACAAGATATCATTTGTAAAATGTGTACTATGACAAATATATGAATGGATTAAATTGATCTTTTTTATTCCCATTTTTTAAATTGAAATATAATCTGAGGAAGCTCAAGTTGCTCAAGGTCACACAGATAATAAGTCTCAGAATAAGAATTTGAGCCAAAGAAATGTGGCTCCAAAATCCAGCTTCTCAACCATTAAGTCATGCTGCTTTGCTACATAGATTTATTATGAACTTATGAACTAAATGTAAATAAGCAGATTTATAAATGTTTTATTGTTAATTAATGGTGAAAATCTGTATTTTGTGATATATACATCCAAAAATGCCTTTGTTATGATTATTTGATTCTTAAGTAAATACTTAGGAAATAAGAAAAGGTGTCTCAAACAATAAGGTATCTTCCAGTTTTCAAAAGTCATTGAATTTTAAGAACATATTTGGATGTGCTTTTAATTTTCATAAAGCTATTTCAAACTCAAGCTTCTGTGCATGAAACAATGCCACAGAATCAAATTAAGATATGAAAAAGAAATAGATATTTATTAGTAATTAAAACATTTTGCCAATGTAGCTGATCATTTCTCAAACTATACTTCCATACCTACGAGGAATGACGGTGGCTGAGTCCTGAAATATGGAAGAATAAAGTTAAGTTCATCCATTTTCTCTGTTTTACTATCAGACTATTCTAACTTAAGCTCAGTAAAATATTTGTTAGACAGGAGGGAGGTGCAATCAGTTTTTACAGATTCAACAATTATTCACATGCATAACGGTAAATCAGGTTGATCTACTGGCATTTCAAAACTTTGTCCTTATGCTCCTAACCACATAACAATTGTCAAAAATATTGAATTTACCTCTTCCTCACTGGAGGTTTCAAAAAGTCTAATGTAGGCCTGGCATGGTTTAGAACACAGGGGGAAAAGACTTGGGGAGGAAGGCTCACACAAAAGAGTTAATAACATAGATGATATGTTAGTTTTGCAGATGGAGGGTTTCCTTTTCTTTTGGTATATTTTAAGTAAGATCATTTAGCCCATTAAATAACAATATTTCTATTTAAAAATATTTAGGCTCAAGTAGTAAATTTATAATTTTTCTGAGAATAAAGTTTGAAAGTACTGCACATATAATTTGCTTACCTGTGCTATTGATAGACTGTAATGAAAAGGAAAATTTGAAAACAAAAACAATAAAAGAACAGCAGCTCATTTACATAGAATCTCTGAGCTGTTCAAGTCAATTTTCTTTTGCCTTTTGGCAAATGCTTTTCATCAGCTTCAGACGTAGGATGCATTTGTATTGGCTCCAATAGCTCTCTAACAGCTGAAGCTGCAGCATGAGTCCAAAGTCTAATAGCAACCTTAAAATAAATCACTTTTACTCCACATAATAAGGCAGAGCTATTTTACTAATGGATCACAAAGAGGGTATGAACATGATACAAATGTTAGAATAAATTGAATATGGTGAACACTATTAGTTCTGTAGACTTCACTGCTAATGGCTGTAGAAGATGTTCAACAGATTGGATTGTCAAGCTTTTTTTTTTTTTTAAATGTTCAAAATGAATGTTTTTAAGTGGCTTAATTTAAATAGTAGAAATGATAATGTTTGTGTCCCAAAAGTTCATACTAAAGAGACCTCTTATTTTTTTTTGTCTTCCATATTTTCCAAGTATATTTCCAAATAGATCCTTTTATTTAGAAATCCTTATTGATTATAAAATAAAAACCCAGAAGAAACACATGTATACCCCAAAACCAATTCCAAAAGCCCAGACAATGCCTGGTGGAGTATAAATGACATTCCTTAAAATTGCTTATGTACACAGACATAAAAGTGCACTTAGTAGATGTATTTACAGCTTTTACAACAGTCTAATTAAACAGCACATCCATCATATATATTGTCTGCATCGCTAAGAATTGTATAAATCACTTCGAAGCAAAGAAAGCAGTGAGTTGCTTCTTCCCACCTGCTGTTACTGACTGTAAACAAGCAACAGCTACAGGGAGAAAACAATCTTTCATACCAGAAAGTGATAAATGATATGATTTCCTGTTCTCAGTACTTCTTGGCTCAGACGAACAAAAATCTATATGCACATTGTAATTATTGCACATTATTTACTTGGAAATGAAATTTATCATGTGATGTGAATCAACATCATTATTTTTCTATTTAGACAAAAGAGAAAGATAATTTTTCCCAAGATGATAAAGTAGTGACTATGCGAAAGGGGTGTGCATGTCAAACAAACTAAATTAATTTCAAATGATAACTTCCATCACAGGCACGATTGACTCTTTCTTTATGGCACAATTTTTCTATAATTTAAATGAAAGGAAAAGAGAGTTTAGCATTCACATTTTTAAACCAACACAGTCTCAGCTTTTATTTTGAGCTTACTCAAACATTGGAAATTTGAAAATAAGTGACTTATTATGAAGAAGAACTAACATGTTGATAAGTGACTTCAGATAATTACTGAGAACACTTTAAATCAGTCTTATGAGCTCACCATAACGTTACCAAGTTGCACACTCCTAAGGTGTCCAGTTGTCTAGAAGTTAAGGGGAGAAAGGCAAAGGATTAGTGAAGAGTAAAGAATGGCACAAATGTTACTTTCTTAGAGAAATTTAAAAAACCGTCAGCATTTTAGGGACTTACTGAAAAGTAGAAAGGGAGAAGTTAGGGGTTTTCTTACTTATTGAAAATAAAATTTGATTCCTTCCTTTTTCCAATGAGACAAAGAATAAAACTTGGTCTTTCAAATTGGCAACATAGTGAAAAGCATCAATGGGAAGGACAAGCATTGAAAGGTCACCACTTCTTACTCTATGGAAAAGCATCCCTTGGCAACCTCACGGGAAGGAAAAGTGCACCTTTCTGCTCACTACTTCTGACTTTTCACTGAATTTATCCACTTTACTAAAATCCTGGAAGTATTATGAGCAAAACACAGCTTTATAAATTACTTACGATGACCCGAAGAGATGATTTCACAATGCTTTCCTCTGGGTGAATATCTGAAAAGAAATCAGCTCAGGGTCAGAAGAGGCAATACCTGTGTGGCGACTGTTTCCATAGTTTCACTAAACTTCCTGAGGACCACTTGGTGGCTCCATCAAGGTGTGCTCATGGAAGGAAAGCCCGGGCAGTGGTGGAAAAGCCATGTGAAAGGAGCTAGGATTCCACCAATTGGTTTTGTTTATTTCTTTGTTTTCTGCCCCTGGGAGCTGAAGAGATGGAAAGATGTAGGGAAGGAAAGAATGGTTAAGAATTATTGAGTTCTGCAAATTCATTCACTTCAATTCTTTAAATTATTTCTGACTCAGACGAGAGGTCAGTAATTTTTCGTCTTTGCTTTTTCTACCCTGTATTATTCAGTTGGAGCCAAGTGCCAGAGGCTTAGTCGAACAAGGAGGAAGCAAGTCCATGGAAATTTGACAATCCTTGCCACATATATACATGCTCTTCAGATAGGGACATACATTCATGCTTCACATTTTGAAACACCAATTTTTACAAACGTTTTTATGATTAAAGGTGTGTTTCACAGAGACATATGCTTAATTCAAATCAGGAGGAAAATTGATTTGTTAAGAATAATTTCTGATCTTAGATTCTTTAGTCAAGTTCTGTGACACCATGGCAGATTGCCAGCTATTTTTAAAAATTCCACTCAGCCCTATTATGATAGATCTCTGCACTCCTGAAAATCTTAGATATTATCCATATTTGTGTTTACTATGTAAATGTAAAACTTCAGGCACATAATTTAGAGATTATTCTTGAAAATGTAGTATATTTGAGTTATTAGCAATAAAATGCTAAGAGGTACTCCTGGTAAGAGCAATCTGAAGAGGTTGCCAATTTGGTTAATCTCTCACAGAAGGAATCAAATATAAAATCGGGAAAAATTTATCAGAAACATTTCAGGTACACTGGAAATTAACCACAATTAGAAAACAAATTGAGGCATGTTTATCCTGGAAAAACAGAAAAACTGGAGTTGGTGGTCTTCTTGCTGGAGAGACCAGCTTCATCCTCCCATCCTATTTACATGTGTACACTGTTAGTTGCATCAAATTGGATCTGGCTGGGAAAAAAAAAGGAAAAAAAAAAAACCAAAAAAAAGCAAAACAGCAGCTTTGGTGCCAAACATAGAAAATTCAATCCAGAACCAGATATGTAAAAACCTACAGCTTTGCTGACTACAAGTGGCAGATTTTGACACAGTCAGGAAAAAAATGAGTTTGTGGTCCTGGTTCAGGGCAAGAAACAGCCCAGCCAGAAATTTAACAGGGATATTCTGAAAACTGAGGAAACCATGGATAGAAGGAGTGAATTGAATTCTCCACAGTCCCTAGGCTGACCAAAACTATGCTTGTGTGAGAGAGACAAGGGATTCCTGCAAATCACGAGCTCCAAAGGAGATTTCAGAACAGGCCACAGCATCACGTGTTCCAGCCTGCATCCTCTCCAATTAGCAGATAAAAGCTCTGTGGGCTTGTGGTGCTTAAGCATAACCTCCACCCACAGTGGCAACAAATGACTAAACTATGCAGACTGAAAACTCGAATAATAATAAGTAACAGAAACATCAGTGGTGGTACACTGAGGGCGAAAAAGAAAACAGAATTCAGACTTGTTGACATATCATCTAAATGTCCAGCTTTCATAATAAAACGATAGCAGATATGCAAAGAAACAGGAAATTCTTACTAGTATTAAGGGTGAAATA
>NW_016107777.1:790549-791748 GCF_001604975.1 Cebus imitator
TTGTATTTTTAGTAGAGACGGGGTTTCACCATGTTGACCAGGATGGTCTCGATCCCTTGACCTCGTGATCCACCTGCCTCGGCCTCCCAAAGTGCTGGGATTACAGGCGTGAGCCACCGCGCCCGGCCCAACAACTGAGTTTTCTAACTATTCAATAAATTACCAAACTAATGCATTTGAAAAAAATACAGGACAACTATCATATGTTGGTTACTCTTCGAAGCACTAGGAATAGAGTGGTGAATGAAAAAGACAAAACTTTCTGTTCTCTTCTCATATAACTTACCTTCTAGTCAGGGAAATGAGAAAAAAAAAAGTAATAGCATTCTCTCTCTCTCTCTCTCTTTCTCTGTCTCTCTCTCTCTCTCTCTCTCTCTCTCACACACACACACACACACACACACACACACACACACTAGGTTAGAATGTAATAAGTAACATAAAAATAAATGAAGAAGAAGCAATAGAATAAGTGGCATAAAAATAAATAAAGTAGAAGCAATAGATACCAGAGGGTTGAATGAGGAATGCTATGTAATTTCAGATAAAGTGGTCAGGAGAAACTCTGCTGAGACAATAACATTTAAACAAAGACTTGAAGGAAGTGAGCATGTGATTCATGATCATATTAGGAGAAATCAGTTTCCAGCAGGACAAAAAACAAACTGAATTTGTTCCTGGAAATTTCTAAGAGAGGAAAAAAAGAACACAGAAATGGAGTACATCCATGGAAAATAAGAGAAAGAAGAGATTTATGTTAAAAAGTTATGGGAGAAAATTGATGATGTAGAGCCTCACCTTATAATCTAGTGGAAGGTTTTAAGGAGATCTAAAATACAATATGACTTATGTTTTAATCTAATGGTACTGAAATGTCTGTTGAATAGGTTGAAGAATACAGAAACAGAGGCGATTGTGTGTCAAGAAAGTAAGTTAAGAGACCATCTAGAGGGCTTTCGCAACAATCCAGGTGAGAGAGAAAAGTGGCTTGAACCAGGATGGTAAGTTGGTAGTGATGAGAAGTGACAGGATACTGTATGATCATTTTATGGTAGAGACAAAGGATTTTTTCATGAATTGGATATGGGGTGTAAGACAAAAGAAGTCAAGAAACGCACTAAAGATTTTGGTCTGAGGAATTAGTTTTATAGAATTGTCAAACATTGAGCAAGATTCTTTTTTTTTTTTTTTTTTGAGAT
>NW_016107777.1:791901-824525 GCF_001604975.1 Cebus imitator
ATTACAGGTGCCCGCCACCACGCCCAGCTGTTTTTTCTTTTTAGTAGAGTCGAAGTTTCACCATGTTGGTCAGGCTGGTCTCAAACTCCTGACTTCGTGGTCCACCCGCCTTGGCCTCCCAAAGTGCTAGGATTACAGGCATGATAAGCAAGATTCTTAGAAGACCAAACTTGGAGTGGAAAAGCAGGAATATGGTTTTGGAAATATGATGTTTGGATCTCTAGTCGACATATAAATGGAAATAAGCAGATATTTGGGCATACAAATCTATAGGAGAGAGTTCTAAATATATAAATTTAGTAGTTGTCAGCATGATGATGATATTTGAAGCCATTTGACTTTAAGCCAGCCATTTGTCTTTATAAATCTGATTATAAAGACAACATTAAAAGATAGAACTCTATCTCATCCTAACCAGAGAAACAGATAAGGAATGATCAACAAAACAAACTCAGAAGCCATGGCTACAGAGGTATGAGGAAAACCAAGATTTGGTGTCTTGGAAGACAAGTGTATTAGATATCTACAGGCATATAACAAACTGTTGTAAAGCGTGTTGGCTTAAAAGCAAACCATTGTTTGCTTATTGTTCATGGTTCTGTGGGTTGACGTGTTAGGTTGGGCTCTGCAATTGTGGCTTGTTTCTACTGCACGTAAAATCACCTGGGCTCCTCTATACCTCTAGACCTCATCTGGTAACAGTGGCATGGCTGAGGCCTCTGCTCACAAGGTCTCCTGACCGTCTGGAGGTCAACTTTGGATTGTTTCCACGGAGGAAGGTTTCCAGTACAGAGAGCCCAAACTCTGCAATATTCCTTGAGGTTCAGGCTAGAGCTACACAAGTCATTTCTATCATATGCTCTTGGTCAAAGTTGGCAACAAGTACAGTTCAGAAAAAGGACCCTGGGAATTAAAACTGTTTTGCAAAAAGCTATAAAAAATGTCTGACAATTCTTAGCAATCTGCCCTATTTAGTGAAGAGAGTATTTCAGCAAAAGGAAATGGGAAACTGTCTACCGTTATATCAGGTAAAATGAAGGTCAAAAGTGCACTTTTCATTAATACAATAAAAGCTCAACCAAATTGTTTATAAAGAGAATGAGATCATGAGGAATATAAAGGGATCATGTTTAATTGTTTTTTGTGTGGGAGTTATGAATATCACATGAGAACTTTCACAGTTTGAAAAAATTTGATGCATGGCCATGGGCTTTTAATGATATATTTAAGAAAAAACAGTGACCTTATTCACATTTTTATAGGATTTTAGTTTTCAGCCCTGACAGCTTCCTTTGTTAATTCAACCAGGTAGCAATTTGCTATAGTTTTTAAGTGGAAGAATGTTATTGAGAACTATATTTTTAAATAAGTCAAGGGTAACACCATGACAACTAATGTTTTATTCTCCAAAATGTAAAGCTTACTGGCAATTTAAAAAAATAAGTGTTTGATCCAATATAAATGTATTTTTAAAAGGCTTATAATTTTAAAGTTGAGAAAAATATTAAAGATCTGAATATATAAAATTGCATTCGATTTTTCTATTTAAAAATATACTTACATATGACCTGAAGAGTAGCAAGTTCACTTAAAAGAATGCTAAGTGATTATTTTCTCCATTAAGGTAAAAGATAAATTATTTTTAACTAACACTTTTTTTTCAGTCGAGTGAAATTTAGTATATAACAATGAGAGACTCTTAGATGGCTATTGCTACAATAAAGAAGAACAAAAATTACTTCTGGAAAAATATCTTTGTTCTTACATTTGGAATAACTAGAGGCAAATAATCTCTTGTCATATGATTAAGTACCAAAGGAAGACTATTGTGTTTAAGGTATGAAAAAATAATCACAAATTTAGCACTAGATTTTTAAAATTACATACTTAATGTTTCATTATATAACCAATACTTATTGAGGCCAAAAGTCTAAATTAAACAATGCAGATAAACAAAATTAAAAAAAAAAAATTCCCCTAGTGTCAGATAACCAGTGATAGCATTTTAAGCAAACTATTTGAAACATATTTCCATTCTAATATAAAGTATATATAATATGTATATAAAGTTAAGAAATTTAATATGTTCTGGCTGTAACAACTTGGATTTTTCATCCAAACATATATGTCCTCGATTATTCAATCATTATATTATTGGAATTAACTTTTAACTTCATTGGTACTTATAAATTATTTAAAAATCTGTTTTTGATGATTTTTGAATTTTTTGTTTTATTGTTGTAAACAATAGAAAAATATGCATCTCACATATACATGCCTTTATGTGCTATTAAAGTATCTTACAAGAATAAACTTCTATATCTGTGATATGATAATGTTCAAGTTTTCATATGTACTGCCAACTTGCTATTATGTTTACCTCCAAAACAATATAATTTTTTTTTCACTAAATGCAAGAGAACATTTGATTTTATAATTAATAAAAATTTAATCTATGCTAAGTTCATTTAAGTCCTTTGTGAGTTTAAACACATTTATTGTTTTATCTTGTTGGATATATGGATTTCTAAATCATGATATGGCAAATCATGTTCCTAGCCCATTCCTGTCTCATAGTATTAAGTTTCCCTTTTGACTCATTTTAAAAACATAGATGAAGGACATTATTCTGACCTGGTTGTTTGTAAATAATTTATTCTAGACTCCTCTCTGGTTTTTAGTTTGGTGACATTTTTCTAAGTGAAAGCTGTTAACAATCCTATTATTTTCCATCTTCTGTGTCATCTCCTGAACTCATCTAGGTACTCATCATCCTATCTCCTTTCAGTACACTTTGCAAGATTTGTGCATTCTACTCCCAATCATAGATTGTGCTTTCTTGTTAACTTGTGTGGTCAAACCTCATCATTTACACCTCAACTTAGAAATCATCACACTATTATTTCTAAAGTGGAGAATTCTGCAGCAACATAATGATCTGTCTTTGACTCTTCCTTTTTTTTTTCTTTATAGAGTTCATTTTAATTCATAATAATTTCATTTTTAAGAAAAAATTAGCCA
This sequence comes from Cebus imitator, assembly GCF_001604975.1. NCBI lineage: Eukaryota > Metazoa > Chordata > Mammalia > Primates > Cebidae > Cebus > Cebus imitator. The sequence goes on from NW_016107777.1 coordinate 794,923, forward strand.
TATATGTTGAATATTAACTCTGTAAAGGCGAGATTATATCTGTGTCATTCATTGTCAGATGCCAAGAGTTTTACAGTTTAGCTATATCATATATGTTTAACCAATTTATTAAATGTATGAAAATGTTCCTAACTAAAAAGCTACTTATATATCCCATTACATTAAAATCTAGTTATATTATAGTTTTATTTTTACATTTAATTCATTAAGCTACTTTTATTTTGCTAAAGTAGTAAGTAGGAATATGACTTTTGCGGTCAAAATTTAAGATAGATATCACATAATATGTTTATGTATTTATTTTCTTATTGACTTAAAATGTCAACATGATTCAATACCAGTGTTTTCCCCAAAACTGGTACCATTTCTGGAATTTTAAATTGTGTCTCACTGTTCTGCTCCATGGGCAGTGACTCTTATCAAGATAAAGACTGGGAAATCATAACTAGGAGATATTGAAAAGAATTATATTTATGGAACACTCAAATAGGATGAGACTATAGTCGCATAAATATTTTAAGCAAATGATCACCAAATGGCATCCAGAAAGTAGAACGTCATTATCAGTCACCTAGGTAAGCCTAATGCATATTAGTTAACTTCTACTCTTAACTGCCTGTATGGTTTGGGTGTATCCCCACCCCAAATCTCTTCTTAAATTGTAGCTCCCACAAATGTGGGAGGGACCTGGTGAGAGGTAATTGAATCATGGGAGCTGGTCTTTCCCGTCCTGTTCTCATGATACTGAATAAACCTCATGTGATCTGATGGTTTTGCATGTGGGAGTTTCCCTGCACAAGTTCTCTCTCTCGTCTTTCACCTTCCTCCATGATTGTGAGGCTTCCCAAGCTATACAGAACTGTGAGTCCATTAAACCTCTCTTTGTTTACACATTACCCAGTCTTGAGGATGTCTTTATCAGCAGCATGAAAACATACTAATACACCAACCTGTGCTTGCTTAATAAGCTCTTGACAGTGACCATGGTTTTGGGAATGGATGCTCTGCATAGAGTTGCCACCATCATCATCACTAGCCTAAAAAAATCCAAGACATAAAAGGAAATCCTGAGAAAGTTAATTTTCCTAGGGTACTCTGGGCACCAAATCTTAAACAGTGGCATGCAGGCAAAGACATGTTTTTGTCCAATCATCTTATAATTGGCCAGCTAATATAGTTCTGAACACCTTCATCAGAGTATATCTTAAAGTTGTTGGCTACTGTTTTTGCCCCATGTTCGACCACAAGCACCATGCTAAGTGAGCTATTTTTAGGAACACCTCCTTAGACTGAAGCAGTATCTATCACAACAAAAGTGCTCATTAAATCTTAGCTATTAGCATTTTAAAACTATTAGTAGTCTTATGAATAAAGAAATCTATATTGTAAAATCTCAGCATTAAAAATATTTTTGTTGGAAAATATAATTACTTCAAATGTTAAACAAATCAACTATTTTCTGCAGTATATACATATAAATATATATATATATAATTTAATAAGCCCTTGACCCTAAATATTCTACTAGACACTAGTCACCAACATCATCTTATGAGAGCTGTGAGGAAACAATTGTTCTTTGTTCATCATAATGGTAAGTGTTTGTTCAACATGATTTTTGCATGTTGAACATGAAGAGGTCAGCCAAGAGACAATTAGTAAAGTAAATGCTCATTTCAGAGCAGCAACTGTGCATTTATTTAATAATTTACAGATTATCTTCCTCTCTTTAATTATGCTATTACTTCATTAACAGATAACAGAAGGAATTTGGAGACTTTCATCTTTAGTTTTTAGCATAAATAAGCTTCCATTAGGCCATAATTGTAAAAGCAACTCTGCTTTACATTATCTATTGATATTTTGTGCAATGCATTTTGCAGTACCTGAGCTCATTATTTTTGATACACCTGGGCCTGGACTTAGCTCAAATTACAGAGTGCAGAAGAAATATTATGACCTTGAAATCATGGAAAAAATCTACACAAACTGAGACAGAGAAGGAAAATAATTGAATGAATTGATCATGAATTACCTATGGAATAACACACAATGTTCTAACAGTGTGTGATTGGAGTCTCAGATGGAGAGGATAGAGAGAATGATGGAGAAATCATATCATAAGAACTAATAAATGAAAATTTTCCAGATTTGGTTTTAAAAATTAACCAAAGTTATGGTGAAATCCAAGCAGAATAAATACATAGAAAACCTCAAGTGTGCATAGCATAATCATACTACTAAAAACAAAATGAAGAAGAAAATTTTAAAAGTAGTTAGTGAAAAAAATGTAAGCTTATATACAGAGTAAGTAAACACATATTTCCATCGCTTAAAAAATTTGATAATCAGTGGCATGAATGCTTAAGCAAAATGCATCAAATGTTGTGTAATTATCTAAAACAAATGACACTCAAGTCTGTTTTCTGCATAATATTAAGAAAAATTAATTTTAATGTTTAAGTCTTCAATAATAAAATAGAATAATTTTCTTCCTCTGTTTATTATTTTTTTAATTGTACTTTAAGTTCTGGGGTCCCTGCGCAGATGTTGCAGGATTATTGCATAGGTACACACGTGCCATAGTGGTTTGCTGCCTCCATCCCCCTGTCACCTACATCAGGCATTTCTCCAAATGTTATCCCTCCTCAACCTCCCCACCCTCTGCTGTCCCTTCCGTAGCTGCCCACCCCCAAGCAGACCCAAGTGTGTGATGTTCCCCTCCCTGTTCCCATGTGTTTTCATTGCTTAACACCTGCCTTTGAGTGAGTATATGTGGTGTTTGGTTTTCTGTTCTTGTGTCAGGTTGCTGAGAATGATGGTTTCCAGATTCAACCATGTCCTTGCAAAGGATATAAACTCGTCCTTTTTCATGGCTGCATAGTATTCCATGGTGTATATGTGACACATTTTCTTTATCCAGTCTATCATTGATGGACATTTGGGTTGGTTCCAGGTCTTTGCTATTGTAAACAGGACCTCTATGAACATACCTGTGCATGTGCCTTTATAATAGAATGATTTATAATCCTTTGGATATATAACCAGTAATGAGATTGCTGGGTCAAATGGAATTTCTATTTTTAGATCATTGAGAAATTGCCACATTGTCTTCCACAATGATTGATCTAACTTACACTCTGAGCAACAGTGTAAAAGTGTTCCTATTTCTCCACATCCCCTCTGGCAGATTTTTTAATGATCACCATTCTAACTGGCATGAGATGGTATCCCAATGTGGTTTTGATTTACATTTCTCTAATGACCAGTGATGAACATTTTTTCATATGTTTGTTGACCTCATAAATGTCTTCTCTTGAAAAGCATCTGTTCATATCTTTATTTGACTTTTGAATGGGTTTGTTTTTTTCTTGTAAATCTTCTTTAGTTCTTTGTAGGTTCTGCGTATTAGGCCTTTGTTAGATGGGTAAACTGCAAAGATTTTCCCCCATTCTGTTGGTTGCTGGTTCACTCTAATGATTGTTTCTTTTGCTGTGCAGAAGCTCTGGAGTTTAATTAGATCCCATTTGTCTATTTTGGCTTTTGTTGTCATTGTTTTTGATGTTTTAGTCAGGAAGTCCTTGCCTATGCCTATGTCCTGAATGGTTTTGCCTAGGTTTTCTTCTAGGGTTTTTATGGTGTTAGGTCTAATGTTTAAATCTTTAATCCATCTGGAGTTAATTTTTGTGTAAGGTGTCAGGAAGGGGTTGAGTTACAGCTTTCTGCACATGGCTAGCCAGTTTTCCCAACACCATTTATTAAACAGGGAATCCTTTCCCATTGCTTGTTTTTGTCATGTTTGTCGAAGATCAGATGGTTGTAGACTTGTGGCATTACTTCTGAGGCCTCTGTTCTGTTCCATTGGTCTATATCTCTGTTTTGGTACCAGCACCATCCTGTTTTGATTACTGTAGCATTGTACTAAAATTTGAAGTCAGGTAACGTGATGCTTCCAACTTTGTTCTTTTTGGTTAGGACTGTCTTGGCTATGCAGGCACTCTTTTGGTTCCATATGAAGCTTAAAGTGATTTTTTTCCAGTTCTGTGAAGAAGGTTGATGGTAGCTTCATGGGGAATAGTATTGAATCTATAAATTACTGTGGGCACTATGGCTATTTTCATGATATTGATTCTTCCTAACCATGAGCATGTTTTTCCATCTGTTAGCATCCTCTGTTATTTCCTTGAGCAGTGGTTTGTAGTTCTTCTTAAAGAGGTCCTTCACTGCCTTTGTTAGTGTATTCTTAGATATTTTATTCTTTTTGTAGTGTCTGCAAATAGAGACAATTTAACTTATTCTTTTCCCAATTGAATTCCCTTTATTTCTTTTTCTTGCCTGATTGCTCTGGCCAGAACTTCCAATACTATATTGAATAGGAGTGGTGAGAGAGGACATCCTTGTCTAGTGCCAGATTTCACAGGGAATGCTTCCAGTTTTTGCCTATTCAGTATGATATTGGCTTGGGTTTGTCATAAATAGCTTTTATTATTTTGAGATACATTCCGTCAATACCTAGCTTATTGAGAGTTTTTAGCATAAAGGGCTGTTGAATTTTGTGGAAGGCCTTCTCTGCATATACTGAGATAATCATGTGGTTTTTGTCTTTGGTTCTGTTTATGTGGTGCATATATTGATCCAACCTTGCATCACTGGGATGAAGCCTACTTGATCATGATGGATAAGCTTTTGATGTGCTGTTGCAATCAGTTTGCTGGTATTTTGTTGAAGATTTTTGCATTGATGGTCGTCATGGATATTGGCCTGAAGTTTTCTTTTATTGTTTTGTCTCTGCCAAGTTTTGGTATTAGGATGATTTTGGTCTCATAAAATGAGTTAGGGAGGACTTCCTCTTTTTGTATTGTTTGGAATAGTTTCAGAAGGAATGGTACCAGCTCCTCTGTGTATGTTGGGTAGAATTTAGCTGTGAACCCATTTGGAACTGCACTTTTTTTTGGTTGGTAGGCTATGAATGGCTGCCTGAACTTCAGACTTTGTTATTGGTCTATTCAGGGTTTAATCTTTTTCCTGGGTTAGGCTTGGGAGGGTGCCAGTGTCCAGGAATTTATCCATTTCTTCCAGATTTACTGGTTTATGTGCACAGAGTTTGTAGTAATCTCTGATGGTAGTTTGTATTTCTGTGGAATCAGTGATAATATCCCCTTTATCGTTTTTTTATTGCATTTACTTGATTTTTCTCTCTTTTCTTTTTTGTTAATCTGGCTCGTGGTCTATTTTTTTGATAGTCTCAAAAAAACCTTCTCCAGAATTTATTTATTATTTTTTGTGGCATTTTTTTGCGTAGCATTTTTTGTTTCCCTATCTCCTTCAATTCTGCTCTGATCTTAGTTATTTCTTGTCTTCTGCTAGGTTTTGAGTTTTTTTGATCTTGCTCCTCTAGCTCCTTTATTTTGACAATAGGGTATCAATTTTACCAGAGATTCTAGTACATTGTGTCTTCATTCTCATTGGTTTTGAAGAACATCTTTATTTCTGATTTCATCTCAGTGTTTATCCAGTATTCATTCAGGAGCAGGTTGTTCAGTTTCCATGTAGTTTTGTAGTTTTGAGTCACTTTCTTAATCCTGAGTTCTAATTTGATTGTGCTATGGTCTGAGAGACTGTTATGATTTCTGTTCTTTTGCATTTGCTGAGGAGTGATTTACTTCCCATTATGTGGTCAGTTTTAGAGTAAGTGCAATGTGGTGCTGAGAAGAATATATATTCTGTGGATTTGGGTGGAGAACTCTGTAGATGTCTATGACGTCTGCTTGGTCCAGATCTGAGTTAAAGTCCTGGACATCCTTGTTGATTTTCTGTCTCGTTGATCTGTCTAATACTGACAGGGGAGTGTTAAAGTCTCTCACTATTATTGTGTGGGAGTCTAAGTCTCTTTGTGGGTTGTTAAGAACTTGCTTTATGTATCTGGATGTTCCTATATTGGGGGCATATATATTTAGGATTTTTAGCTCTTCTTGTTGCATTGATCCTTTTTTTTTCTTTTTTTATTGCATTTNGTATCTGGATGTTCCTATATTGGGGGCATATATATTTAGGATTTTTAGCTCTTCTTGTTGCATTGATCCTTTTTTTTTCTTTTTTTATTGCATTTTAGGTTTTGGGGTACATGTGAAGAACATGCAAGATTGTTGCATAGGTACACACATGGCAGTGTGATTTGCTGGCATCCTCCCCATCACCTATATCTGGCATTAATCCCCATGCTATCTCTCCCCAACTCCTCGCCCCTTGCTGTCCCTCCCTTATTTCCCCCTGATAGACCACATCAGTGATGCTCCCCACTCTGTGTCCCTGTGTTCTCATTGTTCACCACTTGCCTATGAGTGAGAACACACGGTGTTTGATTTTGTGTTCTTGTTTCACTTTGATGAGAATGATGGTTTCCGGGCTCATGCATGTCCCCACAAAGGACTAGAACTTTTCGTTTTTGATGGCTGCATAGTATTCCATGGTGTATATGTGACACATTTTCCCTCTCCAGTCTATCATCGATGGGCATTTGGGTTGGAGGCAAGTCTTTGCTATTGTAAACAGTGCTGCAATGAACATTCATAGGCATGTGTCCTTATAGTAGAACGATTTATAATCCTTTGGATATATAACCAGTAATGGGATTGCTGCGTCAAATGGAATTTCTATTTCTAGGTCCTTGAGGAGTTGCCACACTGTCTTCCACAATGGTTGAACTAATTTACACTCCCACCAACAGTGTAAAAGTGTTCCTATTTCTCCGCATTCTCTCCAGTGTCTGTTGTCTCCACATTTTTGAATGATCACCATTCTAATTGAGATGGTATCTCAATGTAGCCTTGATTTGCATTTCTCTAATGACCACTGATGATGAGCATTTTTTCATAAGTTTGTTGGCCTTATATATATGTCTTCTTTTGTAAAGTGTCTCTTCATATTTGTTGCCCACTTTTGAATGGGCTTGTTTGTTTTTTTCTTGTAAATCTGTTTTCGTTCTTTGTAGGTTCTGGATATCAGCCCTTTGTCAGATGGGTAGACTACAAATTTTTTTTCCCATTCTGTTGGTTGCCAATGAACTCTAATGACTGTTTCTTTTGCTGTGCAGAAGCTCTGGAGTTTGATTAGGGCTCCTTTCTCTATTTTGGCTTTTGTTGCCAATGCTTTTCGTGTTTTGGTCATGAAGTCCTTGCCTATGCATATGTCCTGAATGATTTTGCCTAGATTTTCTTCTAGGGTTTTTATGGTGTTAGGACTTATGTTTAAGCCTTTAATGTATCTGGAGTTAATTTTAGTGTAAGGAGTCAGGAAGGGTCCAGTTTCTGCTTTCTGCACATGGCTAGCCAATTTTCCCAACACCACTTTTTAAACAGGGAATCCTTTCCCCATTTTTTTTTTTTGTCAGGTTTGGCAAAGATTAGATGGTTGTAGATGTGCAGTGTTGCCTCTGAGGCCTCTGTTCTGTTCCATTGGCCTATATCACTGTTTTGGTACCAGTATCATGCTGTTTTGATTATAGTTGCCTTGTAGTATAGTTCAAAATCTGGTAGTGTGATGCCTCTCACTTTGTTCTTTTTGCTTAGAATTGACTTGGCTATGTGGGCTCTATTTTGGTTCCTTATGAAGTTTAAGGTGTTTTTTTTCTAGTTCTGTAAAGAAGGTCATTGGTAGCTTGATGGGGATAGCATTGAATCTGTAAATTACCTTCGGCAGTATGGCCATTTTCACAATATTGATTCTTCCCATCCATGAGCATGGAATGTTTCTCCATCTGTTTCTGTCCTCTCTGATTTCGTTGAGCAGTGGTTTGTTGTTCTCCTTGAAGAGGTCCTTTAAGTTATTTGTTAATTATATTCCTATGTATTTTATTCTCCTTGTAGTAATTGTGAATGGCAGTTCGTTCTTGATTTGGCTCTCTTTAAGTCTGTTATTGCTGTATAGGAATGCTTGTGAATTTTGCACATTGATTTTGTATCCTGAGACTTTGCTGAGTTTGCTTATCAGGTTCAGATGATTTTGGGTTGAGACAACGGGGTCTTCTAAATATGCAATCATGTCGTCTACAAATAGAGACAATTTGACTTCCTCTTTTCCTATTTGAATACCCTTTATTTCTTTTATTTGCCTCATTGCTTTGGCTAGAACTTCCAATACTGTACTGAATGGAGTGGTGAGATAGGATATTCTTATATAGTGCCAGATTTCAAAGGGAATGCTTCCAGTTTTTGCCCATTCAGTATGATATTGGCTGTCGGTTTGTCATAAATAGCTTTTATTATTTTGAGATATGTTTCATCAACATCAAGTTTATTGAGGGTTTTTAGCATAAAGTGCTGTTGAAATTTGTCAAATGTCTTCTCTGCATGTATTGAGATAATTATGGGGTTTTTGTCTTCAGTTCTGTTTATGTGGTGGATTATGTTTATAGACTTGCATATGTTGAACCAGCCTTGCATCCCCAGAATGAAGCCTACTTGATCATGATGGATAAGCTTTTTGATATGCTGCAGCAATTGGTTTGCCAGTACTTTGTTGAAGATTTTTGCATCTATTTCATCATGGATATTGGTCTGAAGGTTTCTTTTCTTGTTGAGTTTCTGCTGGATTTTTGTATCAGGATGATATTGGTGTCATAAAATGATTTGGGAAGGATTCCCTCTCTTTGGATTGTTTGGAACAGTTTCAGAAGGAATGGTATCAGGTCTTCTTTGTATGTTTGGTAGAATTCGGCTGTGAACCTATCTGGACCTCTAGTTTTTTTGGGGTGGTAGGCTATTAATTGATGCCTCAGCTTCAGCCCTTCTTATTGGTTTATTCAGGGTTTTGACTTCTTCCTGGTTTAGGCTTGGGAGGGTGCAAGTGTCTAGGAATTTATCCATTTCTTCCAGGTTTACTAGCTTATGTGCATAGAGTTGGTTGTAATAATCTCTGATGATTGTTTGTATTTCTGTGGAAACTGTGGTGATATCTGCTTTATTGTTTTTTATTGCATCTATTTTATCATTCTCTGGTTTCTTTTTTATTAATCTGGCTAGTGGTCTGTCTATTTTCTTGATCTTTTTGAAAAAGCAGCTCCTGGATTTATTGATTTTTTGAAGGAGTTTTTGTGTCTCTATCTCCTTCAGTTGTGCTCTTATCTTAGTTATTCCTTGTCTTCTGCTAGCTTTTGAATTTTTTTTTAAATCTTTTCCCTCTAGTTCTTTCAATTTTGGTAATATGGTGTTGATTTTGATCTTTCCTTGCTTCTCACGTGGGCATTTATTGCTATGTATTTTCCTCTAGACACTGCTTTAAATGTGTCTCAGAGATTCTGGTACATTGTTTCTTCGTACTCGTTGGTTTTGAAGAACGTCTTTATTTCTGCATTCATTTCATTGTTCATCCAGTCAACATTCAAGAGCCAGTTGTTCATTTTCCATGAAGCTGTGCGGTTCTGAGTTAGTTTCTGAATTCTAAATTCTAACTTGATTGCAATGTGGTCAGAGACTGTTATGATTTCCATTCTTTTGCATTTGCTGAGGAGTGATTTACTTCCAATTATGTGGTCAGTTTTAGAGTAGGTTTGATGTGGTGCTGAGAAGAAAGTATATTCTGTGTATTTGGGATGGAGAGTTCTGTAATGTCTATTAGGTTTGCTTGGTCTAGGTCTGAGTTCAATTTCTGGATATCCTTGTTAATTTTCTGTCTCACTGATCTGTCTAATATTGACAGTGGGGTGTTAAAGTCTTGCACTATTATTGTGTGGGAGTCTAAGTCTCTTTGTAAGCCATTAAGAACTTGCTTTATATACCTGGGTGCTCCCATATTGGGTGCGTATATATTTAGGACCTTTAGCTCCTCATGTTGCATTGATCATTTTAGCATTACGTAATGTTCTTCTTTGTCTCTTTTGATCTTTGTTGGTTTAAAGTCTATTTTATCGGAGACTAGAATTGCAACTCCTGCTTTTTCTTGCTCTTGGTAAATCTTGCTCCATCCCTTTATTTTGAGCCTTTGTATATCCTTGCATGTGAGATGGGTTTCCTGGATACAGCACACTGATGGGTTTTGGCTTTTTATCCAATTTGCCAGTCTGTGTCTTTTGATTGGGGTATTTAGTCCATTTACATTTAGGGTTAATATTGTTATGTGTGAATTTGAACCTGCCATTTTGATTCTAGCTGGCTGTTTTGCCTGTTAGTTGATGCAGTTTCTTCATTGTGTTGATGCTCTTTACCATTTGGTATGTTTTTGCAATGGCAGGTACTGGTTGTTCCTTTTTATGTTTAGTGCTTCTTTCAGGAGCTCTTGTAAAGCAGGCCTGGTGGTGATGAAATCTCTTAGTAATTGCCTGTTCATAAAGGATTTTATTTCTCCTTCGCTTATGAAGTTTAGTTTGGCTGGATATGAAATTCTAGGTTGAAAGTTCTTTTCTTTAAAGATGTTGAGTATTGGCCCCCACTCTCTTCTGGCTTGTAGGGTTTCTGCTGAGAGATTTGCTGTGAGTGTCATGGGCTTCCCTTTGCAGGTAACCTGACCTTTCCCTCTGGCTGCACTTAGCATTTTCTCCTTTATTTCTACCCTTGTGAATCTGACAGTTATGTGCCTTGTGGTTGCTGTTCTTTAGAAATATCTTTGTGGTGTTCTCTGTATTTCCTGGACTTGAATATTGGCCTGTCTTACTATGTTGGGGAAATTTTCCTTGATAATATCCTAAAGTGTTTTTTTCAAGCTTGGATTCATTCTCTCCATCTCTTTCAGGTACATTTATCAAACGTAGATTAGGCCTTTTCACATAGTCCAATATTTCTTGGAGACTTTGTTCGTTTCTTTTTACCCTTTTTTCTCTAATCTTGCCTTCTCATTTTATTTCATTGAGTTGATCTTTGACCTCTGATATACTTTCTTCTGCTTTGTCAATTCAGCTGTTGAAACTTGTGTATGCTTCCTGAAGTTCTCCTGTTGTGTTTTTACCTCCGTCAATTCACTTGTATTCCTCTCTAAGCTGTTTGTTCTCTTTAGCATTTCTTCAAACCTTTTTTCAAGGTTCTTAGTTTCTTTGCATTGGGTTAGAACATGTTCTTTTAGCTCAGGAAAGTTTCTCATTACCCACCATCTGGTGCCTCTTTCTGTGAATTCATCAGATTCATTCTCCATCCAGCCTTGTTCCCTTACTGGTGAGGAGTTGTGATACCTTGTAGGAGGAGAAGCACTCTGGTTTTGCATGTTTTCATCCTTTTTGCGCTGGTTTCTTCCCATTTTTGTGGGTTTATTTACCTGTGGGCTTTGTAGTTGTTGACTTTCTGATGGGGTCTCTGAATGGGTGTTCTTTTCGTTGATGATGAAGTTATTTCTTTCTGTTTCTTACTTTTCCTTCTAATGGTCAGGCCCCTCTGCTGTTGGACTGCTGAGGTCCACTCCAGGCCCTGCTTGCCTGGGGATCACCTGCAGTGGATGCAGAACAGTTAGGGTGGCTACCAGTTTCTTCTTCTTTTATCTTTGACCCAGAAGGATACCCGCCAGATGTCAGTCTGATCTCTCCTTTATGAGGTGACTCTTTGGATATACGGCATCAGGGAGCTGCTTGAGAAGACAGTCTGTCCTTTATAGTAGCTCAAGTGCTGAGCTGTGAGCTCCGTTTTTCCATTTAGAGCTGATGGGCAGGTATATTTAAGTCTGCTGCAGCAGAACTCATAAACTCCTGCCCCCCCCCCCCAGGTGCTCTGTCTCAGAGAGTTAGGGCTTTATTTATGTTGCTGCCTTTTTTCAGGGCTGCCCTGCCCAGTGAGGAGGCAGCCTAGTCACAGTCTGCCTGCAGAGGCTTTTCTGCGCTGCTCTGGGCTCCACTCAGCTGCCATGTGAACTTCCCTGCAGTCCTGTTTATGGGGATATAGTTAGAACTGCCCTGGCAATGGTGGCCTGCCTCTGTAATGGCAGACTTTCTCTGTAATGGTGGATTGCCTTGGCAATGGCGGGCTGCCTGAGCAATGGCAGACTACGTCAGTAGTGGTGGACTGCCTTGGTAATGCTGTACCCCCATCCGCCACAGAGCTGGACCATCCTGGGTACCTCTGTGCTTGCTGTGATACTCTCAGTCCAGAGCTTTTCAGGTTGCTGTTTTTTGTGGGGATGGGATCGGCTGAGCCTGATCACCTGGCTCCCTTTCTCAGATGCCCCCCCCTTTTTTTTTTCAGTTGAATGGGTGACTCTGTCTCCCAGGCATCCCAGTCACCAGTTGAAATGGTGCCTGGATTTGTGTGGTTTCTTGTGTGTAGACCCACTGCACCACCTGAAATGGCCACTGGAGATTTGTGGCACATTTTCACCCAGGAATCTCCTGGCCTGGCTCCCTGTTTCAGTCCCCTTTTTATCAGGTGAATGGGTGACTCTGTCTCCCATGCATTCCAGTCACCTGTTGAAAAGGCACCATGATCTGTGTGATTTCATGTGCGGCAATCCACTGCACTGGCTGAAACAGCCACACAGAGATTCGTGGCATTTTTTTGCCCTTTTTATCAGTTGAATGGGTGACTCTGTCTCCCAGGAGCTCCAATTGCCAGCTAAAACGGCACCTGGATCCTTGTATTTTGTGCAGAGACCCACCACACTGGCCAAAACAGCCATGCTGTCTTGCCATGGGGCTCCTGCACCTGGGAATCTCCTGGTCTGTGGGCAATAAAAATCCATCTGGAAATGCAGCGTCCACTCACCCTCTACACTTTTGCTGGGAACTGCATTCCTGAGCTGCTCCTAATCAGGGATCTTGGATCCTAACCTGCATTGATCCTTTTACTATTATGTAATGCCCTTCTTTGTCTCTTTTGATCTTTGTTGGTTTAAAGTCTGTTTTATCAGAGACTAGGATTGCAACCCCTGCTTCTTTTTTTTCTCTCCATTTGCTTGGTAAATCTTCTTCCATCTCTTTATTTTGAGTCTGTGTGTATCTTTTCATGTAAGGTGGGTTTCCTGAATACTGTACACCTATGATTCTTGATTTTTTATTCAGTTTGCCAGTCTGTGTCTTTTGATTGGGGCATTTAGGCTGTTTACAGTTATGTTAATATTATTATCTGTTAATTTGATCCTGCCATATTGTTTCTGGCTAGTTGTTTTGCCCCTCAGTTGATGCAGTTTCTTCATTGTGTTGATGGTCTTTCCCATTTGGCATGTTTTTGCAGTGGCTGGTAGTGGTTCTTCCTTTCCATGTTCACTGTTTCCTTCAGGAGCATTTATACTCCTTGCTGATACATCGTTTTTTTAAGAGGATACCACTCCTTCCTCTTCAGGAGACTTGGGTGAGACTCTTCAACAGTGACCTGGATTTGGATTCCCTCTTGGCCTTGGGGAGGACTCCTGGACAGAGATAGGGACCTGGACCACAAGTGAGATCTGTAGTGGGAGGAAAATTTGGACTTGGACCTTCGTGGGGATCTGGACTTGGGGGTCAACAGAGATCCAGAATGAGTGTCGACGAGACTTGTATGGCTATAGTGAGATCAGCTGGGGGACCTGGACTGGCTCCAACTCCAGGATGGGCTGAGATGCTGCCCAGGGCTGTGGTTCTTGCAAAGGTAACCACAGCCTCTGTATCTGCCAGGTGGTGGTTGGGGGGGGCTGCTGTGGTGTGAGTCTAGCTCGTGCTCATCCAGCATACCCAGTCCATGCCATCCGTGGCATCCTTGGTGTCAAGCTTGTCATGGAGGGGAGCAGACCAAGGCAAAGCTGGGGGACTCCTTGGTGTAGCATCCCATGGGATGCACACATCACCTGTGACCGTACTTCTCCAAGACATACCTCAGCCTGTCAAGAGAGGTGCTGTAGGTCAGGTTGTCCACCTTGAGGGAGGTTAAACCCTCCAGGTCAGGAAGGGGTGGCCATAGCTCATGGCTCTGAGAGATGCCCAATCCCAACAGCAAACTGGCACCAGCTTCTTCAGCTCTGGACGGTGGTGCAGCCTCTTCTCTGGCAGTTAGTTGCCTTCTGGGTGGGGACGCCAGAGAAGGTCTTGAGGGAGAACAGCACCGAGGAGCTCTGCAGGCCAGTGCACCTCCACAGCAACTACCTCTGTTTCTTTAATGGTTTAATGTTTAATAATTGAAATTTGGATCTTTATTATATCAGATTTTTCTTTGTATTTCTAACTTAAATAAAATCAAAGAGCTTCCAAATAATACGCATTTGTTTTTAATGAACATAAAAAGTCCTTAACAGTGACGATGTTAGTCCTCATGCAATAATAAAATGTTAAAATGGTTACATCCTGGAAAAATTGTCTATTGTTTTATATATGTGGCTTTTGTTTTTCACCAGTGTCTTCAAATCATGGTTATGTTTAATCCATTATGAACACATATTAAGTTCAGTAAATGGAAAGCTCAATGGCAATTTAAGGAGATTAAAAAGAAGGAGAAGTTATGGCTCTCAAACTTAAGCAGCTTGCAGTCATGGTGCTGACTTACTTTCATAAAGTAAATCATTACTTTATGAAAATCAGTGAATCTCCATTTCTCAAGTACTAGAAATAAGTTATCCTAAGAACAGGATCATTTTGCATTCATTTATAAATATTTAGTAAAGACATCCACAGAATTTGTAGACATAGTAATGAGTAAGACATAATCATTAAACCAATGACATTTGTATTTTAAAGGGAGAGGCTGACACATAAGTTAACCACTGTGGTATATTATGACACTAGTAATATTTGTGGTTCATATAAGATACTATGGAACTACAGAGAAAGGAATATAGTTGGTAAATAATAATCTGTGCCATTTTCAAAGGCAAGGAAATTATTCAATATTTTATCTCAGCAACCTAGTGCAATATTTTTGAAAGGGGGTGTTCAAAATGTACTTGCTGAAAACTATTCTAATGCTAAACAAGTCCTCTTAGAAAAGTTCACACGAGTTAACTCTTGAAGGACATTGGTAGATTTTCAAGCAATCAAGAGAGAACAATATAATATGTGCAAAGATGAGGAGACATGAATAAAAGAATTATAAATATTTTGCATATCAGAGCAAAGAAATGTTTGCATATGAAGAATGGAGCAAGTGAGATTCACAAGATACAGATTATGAATTTTTTGTGACATTTCAAAGCCTTTGAATTTTACCCATATGCCAAAACAAACAAATAAACAAAAACAAAACAAAACAAAAAACCTCTGAAAGCTTTGACGTAGGACATTGATATTTAGAGGAAAGCCACACTGAAAGCAGGAGACTTCATGGGAGTCATCTCAGTAGCCCCAATAAAAGTCAATAGTGGTTTGAAGTTAAGTAGTGAGTCTCTATTTAATCAACTGTCTAGTTGAAGACTAGTGAAAGAAGGAAGAGTGAAGAATAATTTCTAAATTTCTGTTTTGATAAACTGAGTTGATGGTATTAACTCCATATGCATTTTCTCACTCACTATTTAATACCAAAAATCTCCAGACTTAAAAGCAGATTTCCATAGCTAACCCTGCCCTAACATGGTGTAC
This sequence comes from Cebus imitator, assembly GCF_001604975.1. Classification (NCBI taxonomy): domain Eukaryota; kingdom Metazoa; phylum Chordata; class Mammalia; order Primates; family Cebidae; genus Cebus; species Cebus imitator. Next base: position 810,374 of record NW_016107777.1, read on the forward strand.
TCCTCCACCTACCCTGAGAGATTAACCCAAAAGACATACACTTTTGGGAGCTTTTGTAGCCCTGCTCATTGCCTGAAAAACCAGGTTACTTACCCTGGGTAATTTGGGGCAAGCTCAAATCCCCTGCTACTGATGCCCTGTTGCAACCACCACCTCCTGGCTAGAGGCTACTGACAGTCCATTATCATGTCTCCAGGTAGAAGAACACTGCATCCAGGGAGAAGAAAATAAATACATGACCTCAGCTATCACCACTGCATAAAACACCCTCACTAAACAGAGGTCCTGAGTCTGCCTATGTGACAAGTTCATTACAGTCATAACCAGCATTTGAGAAAACCAGCACACTAAGCCTACCTACAATGAAGGAATCTCACAGAGTCTATGTTATTCCCTTGCCACCTACACCAGTAGTACCCACTCTTGGAAGGCTTGAAGACAGGTCACATCACCAGATGCCTGGAGGGTGTTAACCTCTATTATTTACTCCATCAAAGTAATTCTTTTGTCCGACATGTTTTCTATGTTTGGGGTGGAATGCTGGATATTAGAACAGACATTGAGATATATCACATGCAGAATGCTAGTGTAAATGATAAGAAATTTTTTCATAGACGATATATGAATTGGTTGTAGCAGAATTGAGGGTATGCTGTTCGAATTTGTAAAAACAGGGAGGTGAAAAGGAGTCTTGATAATAAAATTTATGGTACAGAGTTCTGGTGAATACATAGTGTGTAGTGCTCCTAGGAAAACAGCAGTAGTTAGGGCATTTATTATGATAATATTCATGTATTCTGCTATAAAGAAGAGGGCAAATGAACCTGTGGCATATTCGATGTTGAAGCCTGAGACTAATTCTGACTCTCCTTCTGCTAGATCAGAAGGGGTTCGGCTAGTTTCTACTAGTGTGGAGATAAATCATATTGCAGCTAGGGGCCAAGATGGTAGAAGCTGTCAGAGGAATTCTTACGTTGTGTACATATAAGTTAAATGACCCACTTATCAGTAGAACTGATAGCAGGATGATGGTTCGGGTGACCTCATGTGAAATTGTGTGGGCCACACCTCATCATGAGCCGATTTGTGCATAATTTCAATGAGATGCTCATCCTGATCATAAAATAGAGTAGATGCCTAGGCTTGATGTGGCTAATATAAATAGGAGGCCCATATTAAAATTAGTTAGAGGGTCTGGTATGGGGAGGGGAGTTCATAAGAGTGATGGAAAGGGCCAGGGTTGGAGCAATAATAGGGTAATAGATGTTGAGGGCCACAAGGGCTTTTTGGTGAAAAGTTTTATTGGATCAGCGAATGGTTGGAGCCACCCATAGAGACCTAAAATGTTCGGTCTTTTGCGTAGTTGTATATAGCCTAAGATCTTTCATCCAATGAGTGTATGGAATGCTATAGTGATTAGAGAGAGATTAACAAATAGGAGAAGGTTAATTATAGGCATATTATTAAGAAGAGGAGCTGAACTTCTGATTATAAAGTTTCAAGTTTTATGCAATTGCTAGGCTCTGCCATCGTAACAAACCCTGTTTTGGGGTAGGATGGGTGATGGTTTGTTAGATGGGAATAGCATCATCTATGGGGAGAGAATGCTTTATGAAGTGGGCCCTATTTCTCTTGTTCTTTTGTTCTGGGAGAAATGTTAAATAGATAGAAACTGACCTGGATTACTCCAGTCTGTACTCAGATCATGTAGGACATTGATCATTGAACAAACAAACTCTTAATAGCAGCTACACCATTAGGATGTCCTGATCCAACATCAAGATTGTAAACTCTATTGTTGATGTGAACTCTAGAATAGGATTGTGCTGTTATCCATAGGGTAACTTATTCCATTGATCAAATTATTGGGTCAATGAGTATTAAGTCACTTAGACTAATGCAGTTCTTAGTTTAGGTTGTTTGGAGGCTGAATTATGCTCCGAGGTCACCCCAACCAAAATTTTTAATGCAGGGATAGCAGGCTAGGGCCTGTAGGCTTTCTGAGAGTGTTTATTTGCATTAATGAATAAAAGCTCCACAAGGTCTTCTCATCTTATTTGTTTATATCTGCCTCTTCACAAATAGGTCAATTTCACTGACTGAAAGTAAGAGACAGCTGTACCCTCATGTGGCCATTCATACAAGTCCCTATTTAGGGAACAAGTGATGATGCTACCTTTGCATGGTCAGGATACTGCAGCTGTTGAGCACATGTCACTGGGCAGCTAGTGTCTCTAATACTGGTAATGATAGAGGTGATGTTTTTGATAAGATTTGCTGAGTTCCTTTTGCGTTTTGTAATCTTTCCTTAGACCCTGCCTGCGTTGGATTAACAGTATAAATAATAGGATGCTTATTATATCACTTATTAGGCTGTTAACTGTCAGTGGATTTATTCCAGTATGATGTAAGCTTGTGCAATGGAGAATATCTTTATGTTATTTATATTAACATTATTGCTTCTATTAAATAATAGTTTAGTCCAATGTGATATTAGGAGTTCAGTGGATTGATTAGAATTTAAGATAGTTAGATATTGAGCTTGAATTTTTTATTCCTTGTAGGTAATATTTTTTACTCTCTGTAGGAAGGTTGTTTCCTAGGATCTAAAGAGCTGTCCCTCTTTGGAGTAACAGTTGAACTGACACAGAGATTAAGTAATTCTGTGGGTAAGTTTAAACTTGAACTAAGATTCTGTCTTGGAGAACAAGCTATCACCAGGCTTGGTAGACTTGTCACCACTACTCATGAATCTTCCCACTATTTTGCTACATAGGTGAGTGTGCTCTTTCAGCTGTTCTTGGGTAACTCAGCTGGTTTCAGGGGACTTGGCTATGATTGACCAAGTAAAGTTATTTCTAGTTAATACATTATGCAAAAGGTATTAAAAAGTGATCACCATGGGGAAATAAGATGAACTTTAAAAGATCCTTCCATTCCAACTCCACAGGAGACAGTGAAAATGCCCACACACAAACTACATAACTATTACAACCAACATCTAAGAAAGTCATCACAGAAATATTTTATATAACCAAGAAATTTTACAGAGTCTTTACCCATAAAAGCACCAAGAACCAAAGTAGCCTACAATAACTATAAACATTAAAATCACATCTGTAAGTGGAAAAAATAAAATAAAAAACACAGTCCAGTAAAAAATTTCAAGACAATTTGATGACTTCTATACAAATGAGAAGGAGCCACAAAAGTAATTCTGATAATAACAAAACAGGATTCTATAACACCCCAAAAATATTATAGTAGCTTCCAAGCAACGACTTCAAACCAATAAGAAATCTTTGAAATATCCAATAAAAAATTCAGAAGGTTGATTATTAAACTCCTTAAGGAAATACCAGAGAAAAATGAAAATCAGCATAAAGAAATTAAGGAAACAATTCAGAATATTAATTAAAAATTTTGTCGAGAGATGAATACCCTAAAGAAAGACCAAAATATGAAAATAAAATGAAAAACACACATAGGAAAATACAAAATGAAATGGAAAGTTTAAATAATAGACTAGAACAAGTAGAAGAAAGAATTTCAGAGCTCAAAGACAAAGCTTTCAAATTAATCCAGTTAGGCAAAGATAAAGAAAAAATAATCAAAAGAATTGAACAAAGCATCTAAGAATTATGAGATTATGTGAAATGGCCAAACCTAAGAATGATTGGTGTTCCTGAAGGAGAAGAGAAGACTAAAAGTATGGAAAACTTATTTGAACAAACAATTGAGGAAATTCTCCCTGGCCTAATACCAATACCAAGAAAGGACATAACAAAAAAGAAAACTACAGATCACAATCCCTGAAGAACATAGATGCAAAAGTCCTCAAGAAAATATTAGCTAACTAAATAAAACTGCACACCAGGAAGATAGTATATCACAATCAAGTGGGTTTCATACCAGGGATGCAGGGATGGGTTAACATAGGCAAGTCAATAAATTTGATACATCACATAAAAACAGATTAAAACACAAAAAAAGATAATCTCAATAGACACAGAAAAAGCAGTTGATAAATTCCAGCATCTCTCTATAACAAAAACCCTCAACAAAACAGGCATAGAAGGGGCTTACCTCAAAGTAATAAAAGCTTTATGTGACAAGCACATAGCCAATATTGTACTGAATGGGGAAAAGTTGAAAGCATTCTCTCTGAGAACTGGAACAAGACAAGGATACCCCCTTTCGCCACTTCTATTTAATATAGTACTGGAAGTTCTAGAGAGAGGAATCAGATAAGAGAAAGAAATGAAGGATATCCAAATTGAAAAACAGGAAGTCAAACTTTCACTGTTCACCAATGATATAATTATATACCCAGAAAACTCTAAAGACTTACCTGAAAAGCTTCTAGATCTGATAAACAATTTAGTAAGGTCTCAGGATATATAATCAATGTACACAAATCAGTAGCACTGCTATGCATCAACAATGCATTGATTTCTGAGAATCAATCTAAGAACTCCAACCATTTTACAATGGCTGCAAAAGTAAAATGCCTACAGATATATGTAACCCAAGGACATGAAACATCTCTGAAAGAAAAATGACAAAACACAGCTGAAAGAAATCGTAGATGTCACAAACAGAAACATATCTCATACTCAAGGATGGGCAGAATCAATATTATGAAAATGACCATAATTTCCAAAACAATTTATAGATTCAATGCAATTCCCAGAATAGAGAACACAGAAATAAAACCAAATACTTATAGCCAAATGATTTTTGACAAAGCATACAGAAACATACATTGGAGAATAGACACCCTATTCAATAAATAGTGCTGGGAAAATTGGCAAGCCACATGTAGAAGAATGAAAGTGGATCCCCATCTCTTATCCTATACAAAAATGAACTCAAGATGGATCAAAGACTTAAATTTAAGACTTGAAACTATAAATGTTCTAGAAGATAACATTAGAAAAAACTCTCCTGAACATTGGCTTAGACAAAGAATTCATTACTAAAACACCAAAAGCAAATGTGACAAAAAAATAAATAAATAAATGGAACCTAATTAAACCAAAAAGCTTCTACACAGCAAAACAAATAATCACGAGTAAACAGACAACCCAAAAAATAGGAGAAAAAGAACAATAATGCAGAATCTACAATAACTCAAACAAATCATCAGGGAAAAACAAAAACAAACAAACAAAACCATCTAGAAATGGGGAAAAGACGTGAATAGACAATTCTCAAAAGAAGATATACAAATGGCTAACAAACATGAAAAATTGCTGAACATCACTAATCATCAAGGAAATGTAAATCAAAACCACAGTGAGATACCACCTTACTCCTGCAGTAATGGCCACAATTAAAAGTCCAAAATCAATAGATATTGGCATGGATGTGATACACAGGGAACACTTTTACACTGCTGGTGGAAATGTAAATTAGCACAACCAGTATTGCAAACATTATGGATTTTCCTTAAAAAACTAAAAGTAGATCTACCATTAGATCTAACAATTCTACTACTGGATAATTACCCAAAGGAAAAAAGTGATTAAATAAAAAGATATAGGTACATTTATGTTTATAGCAGCACAATTAACAATTGCAAAAATATGGAACCAACCTAAGAGTCCATCAAGCAACACGTGGCTAAAGAATATGTGATATATATACACCACGGAATATTACTCAGCCTTTGAAAGAAGGAAATAATATGTTTTGCAGAAACTTGGATGAAGCCGGAAGCCATTATTCTAAGCGAAGCAACTCAGGAATGAGAAATCTAATAATATACGTTCTTAATTCTAAGTGGGAGCTAAGTTATGAGGAAGCCAAAACATACAGAGCGATGTAATGGACTTTGGGGATTCAGAAGGGGAAGTTGGGGGTGGGGGTTAGGAATAAAAGACTAGGTATTGGGTACAGTGTATACTGCCAGGGTGATGAGTGCACTGAAATCTCAGAATTCAGCACTAAACAACTCATCCATGTAACCAAAAATCACCTGTACACCAAACACTACTAAAATGTAAAAAATAAAGGAAGATGGTCAAAACCAAAAGATACCCTGTTGCAATGGAGCAAAAGCATGTGAAAAATAAGACCATAGTTTATGCAATGTTTATTTATTTCAAATAATAAGTAATCAGGCCAAATACATGCAGAAAGGATGAACAGTGATAACTAGATGAACTGAAAATATTGTATCTGATTTTTACTAAATATTGACTAACATTTATATGTCACTATATACTTGCAAAGAAATGTGATGGTGGTGTTGAAATATGCTAGAAGAAAACCCTATTATTATTAAAACGTGTATGCACTTCAGGTAAACAATGTACATAACTATTATTTTATTGCAAGCACATTGTATATGCTATGGCTGACAAAAGCAACTCTTTTCCTTAAATAATTTGCTTTTTTGTCTTGGTTTCATTTTTTCCCAACTAATGAGTTCCACAAAAGGGAGACACTCCTAACAATATACACCAATATATCTCTATTTTAGATACTACTATATTATATTATAAAAGGACAGGTATTCTAAATTTGGTGAGGTTGTTGAAGTCAATATTCAGGTTTTTAGCAGTCAAATAATTTATTTTCATTGGATTTGGAAAAATAAGGAGACCCTGGTAGGTTGTCTGAAACCGAGTCAACTAACTGCAAACCTCTGGGAAACATTTTTGTGGAACTCAGAAATGTTTAAAAACCTAGTGCTTAATAAACGTTTGTTGGGTGATTGAATATTAACAACTTGAATTAAGTTTACTTATTTCTTCCATGTTCTTGAGAAACATACTGCATTTAAAATATATAATATCATAAAGGTTCTGCTTATAAACAACTCAAGAAAATATCAAATGGCAGTGGAATATAATGTAAGATTTAATAAATTTAAATAATGAGAAGATATTGAAAAAAATATTGACAGTCAGAAAGGGCCCTACTCAAAGAGCTCATCAGAAACAGAGCACAGATAAAATGAGAAAGAAATCAGAATGTACTTTTGTGTTGAGAAGAACAAAGAGCAGAATATGCAAATGCTATAGGATAGAAAAGGGGGATAGCATAAATTTGAATTTAGAAAAAAATAAATATGAATAACAACAGAGAAAAGTCAGAGGAAGACCTAATTTCTGTACCTGTCAAATAAAAATGTTATGTGTACAGGCCAAAGTGAAGCAGATAAAGTCAATGTGGACAGATTTATTTTAATTTCCTGAGGAGAAAAGATGTGACCAAAGACCAGAGCAGAGGGGATTTAAGGAGACAGAATCCTGATAGGATGAGAGACATTAACAGATGGCTTAAAGAAAGTAGTGGTAAGTATATCTTGAGAATTCTTAATGTGTATTTTCATGATTAATGTGTGCCTACAACTAATACAATAAAGGAAGTGCTTTTTGTTTTGGGGTGTGTGTGTTTGAACATGTGTAAGAAGAAAATGCTTAGTGTTTCTTTATATTTCCGGTTATAAGAAGCTAGTATTGTAAATGATCAAGAACGTGGGCCTCAGATTCAGGAAGACTAGGTTAAAATAAAAGATTTTATTTGTTCTGTGATCTTGGATAGGTAACAAAATAGTTCTGAGCCTTCCTTTCTCCTGTGAGAAACGGGAAAATAGAACGTACCTTACAGGGTTGTTGTGAGGTTAATTGACATAATACATAAAAAGCCTTTGGCATAGGCCAGAAACATACTTATTAATTTTTCCTAGAATTAGCATCAGAAACTCTGTTGAAGAATATAGACTCATATAATGACAAATTATATTGTGAAAATAAAAATCAAATTAGGTGTGTCTACGAGTGTCTCAAACCTTCCTTTGTCTATTTTAATTGCTTGGGGGTAAGAGAAACTCATTCTGGTTCTGTTCCAAACCCCTGTTCCCTGTCTTTTGTTGGTTTCCTATTCTGCCCAGACGTTATTTATTAAGTATATTGTGTTATGTACCATTCAAGCAGCAATCGAGCTACTGCTTGAGAAAATAAAAGCAAACTTATAAATACTTAGGAATTGTCATATTAAATACAGTTATTGCAATTATTTTCATTTTGACAAGATTTTTAACTGAAGGCTAGAGACCGAACATTTCCAAGTCATTCCTGGGTGGAAGAACCATGTTCACATCTAATCATATTGAATCCTCTTTTTCTCTCTGTCTTCCTCACTCCACTTCCCAGTTCCACTGTTTTCAGCAGAGGCAAGTCTCTGTGCACCACATTACTCAGGCTCCCTTTGCTCCTGGCTTCTACTTGAGTTGAACAGATCAGAGGTCAAAAGGAGAGGGACATCACCATATTTATTCTCCCACCTGCCTGGACACAGCTTGAGGGTGGCTACTCTTTTTAGGATCACTACACCCACAGCTGGAGCCAGGGGAGTGTCTGAGGCTCTTTTTCCTTTGACCTACCCACATCTATCCTTGTATATGGCCTTGCATTAAACTCTGTTACCCCTTTGACTTTGCATTCTGTTTTTTGGGAGTTCGAGGAGGTGAGGCTCAGAGTGCTTCTAAGTGTTTCTTTTAAGTGGCCTTTCTACTGGGATAGAATTCTAGAGGTGAATTTTTAGTTATTTGAGGTTCCTGAAGAAATGCTGTAGGAGGAGCAGAAAACACAGCACTTGTTTTTTGAGATTAATTTTTTTTTTTACTAGTTTACTGTTGACTGTTGAGAGATGTTAAAGGAGTGGGAAGGGCTGAGGGTTGATTTCATACAGAGATTAACAGATTATCTTTTATCATGTAATAATATTTACCCTCAAATTCACATCTTTTAATTTGAGCTCTTAACCAGCACTATCATCTTAATGTATCCATGCTTATCTGAAAAGTGAATAATAGTTTGTCAGAGGCCATACAATTGTCTCTTATATCTCCTTGAATGACATTCTTTTCACATTTTCAAAACACTGAAATTAATGGTATAAAGTCCTATTAGTAAAATGCGGAAACCAAATTCTGATGACATAGCTTTGACAATAAGAGAAATCAGGGCTATTAGTGGTAGATGAAACCGTTTAAAAGACTGACCATAATAACTAGAGCAAATAAGAACTCAATATGCTCTTTAAAACAAAAATCTAAATACTTTGTATTTTCTTCAACATGGTTTTTGTTTTTTCTTTTGCTTTTATGTTTCTTTCCCTTTTTCAATGCTAGAACATGGGTATCGAGCTGATGATCTGGAGGGTGGTTTTGTATTGTTTTTTGCATAGTTGTAAGCAACAATTTAATATTTTTATGCAAAAAAGTGGCGTATTCAGCCAAAATTGTTTAAACTTGTATATATTTTAAAATAGTCCATCATTGCTGATTGATACAGTGGACTTTTTCTTTTTACCCTTGAACACCATCAACTAAGCATTAATTCCAGTGAATGTTTTGATGTAGGCAGTAACAAACCCAGAACTGTTCAAATTATGGATACCATATTCTTATTGTGCATTCAAAATATGGGGCATACTTTTTGATAACTTCCAGTGAAACTTAACATCAAGATGTTTGCATAAATAGAAAGGTGACATTTTTAAATAAAGTAATATTTATTTCATATTGAAAGTGCACTAAATAATTTATTTGACACACACATTTGGATTATCTACATCTCAATTATGTATTATTCTTATACTATTTATTTTAAATTTCTTGTTTGATTCTTCTGTGACCCACAGTTTTATTTGTATTATATTACTAGTTTGGCTCTAAAACACCTGTTTCTTTCTGCATGGAGCAACACAGTTCAAATGTTATAGTTTCAAGACCATTCTACATGGTTTCTGTTCTTCTGTTCATGCAAGGCCAAACATTTCTAAGAGTTCTCAAAGAGGTTGAATTTCATTTAAAAGCAATATTTTCAGTGTTAAACTCAGCACATATGAAAGGTGTGAATAAAAATTAACTAAGGGAAAATTAAACTCAGGTTATGGAAAAAAAAAAAGAAAGATCACTGCCAATTCACAAAAACATAGTATAAAAAGCAATGCAATTACTTATTTGCCTGACTCTTCTTTTAACTCTTCTGGTCTCAAGAAAAAAAAAATAGAAATATCTGTAGATTCCAAAGATAGATGACAATGAGGAAAAAGGATGATAACATTTTGCTTCAATGAAATTAAAAGAAGTGAAAGAAGATGTAAATGGTTAAAATGAGTGTATTTTAGGAAGAATTCATTTTCTACTATTTTGATATGGGTTAATGATTTTAAAATCTACCTGAGAAGTGATTCTAACATATAGGTTAAAACAAGATTTTTAAAAGGCATTACAACTTTGAAAAAGGAAAATAACACTCAGGTGTGTTGTTATTACTTTTTCTCTCTTCCTAAAGTCTTGTGTGAACACTTTTTAATGTAATACAACTTTAAGCAAGGTCTAATTACCAATAAAGTTACTTCTTATGTTAATTTAATGAGAGTTTTCTTCTCTTATAATTAATTTTGAAGATAAATTTATGCTCTCCCCATTATTTTGAACTATTGTTTACTTAATTGAAGAATACTGAAATTAGTCCATATAAATTACAGCTATTGCTGGAGGAAGAAATATGTTCTGTGTAGTCTTGTCTCCCGCAATCTTACTCATCCTGTTATAAATACTTTCCCTATGGTAAACAATAGCCAAAACTATTTTTTAAAGAATACAGTTATATTCTAAATCCATGATATCTTTGCTCAGCTCAAATAAGCACAATAATTGTAGTCATTTGATACTGAAAAAAAACTTCCCTAGAGCAAGAGTTAATATATTCACTTGCTATTGACCATGATACATTTAAATAAAAATTGCTATTTATTGATAACATCTTCCACTTCACCCAGGCTGGTTCAGAGGTGTCTGCCTTATTGGGCAGAATCCCTTCTGCTGTGGGCTATCAGCCTACCCTGGCCACTGACATGGGTACTATGCAGGAAAGAATTACCACCACCAAGAAGGGATCTATCACCTCTGTACAGGCTATCTATGTGCCTGCTGATGACTTGACTGACCCTGCCCCTGCTACTACATTTGCCCATTTGGATGCTACCACTGTACTGTCCCGTGCCATTGCTGAGCTGGGCATCTAGCCAGCTGTGGATCCTCTGGACTCCACCTCTCGCATCATGGATCACAACATTGTTGGCAGTGAGCATTACGATGTTGCCCGTGGGGTACAAAAGATCCTGCAGGACTACAAATCCCTCCAGGATATCATTGCCATCCTGGGTATGGATGAACTTTCTGAGGAAGACAAGTTGACTGTGTCCCGTGCACGGAAAATACAGCGTTTCTTGTCTCAGCCATTCCAGGTTGCTGAGGTCTTCACAGGTCATATGGGGAAGCTGGTACCCCTGAAGGAGACCATCAAAGGATTCCAGCAGATTTTGGCAGGTGAATATGACCATCTCCCAGAACAGGCCTTCTATATGGTGGGACCTATTGAAGAAGCTGTGGCAAAAGCTGATAAGCTGGCTGAAGAGCATTCATCGTGAGGGGTTCTTGTGTCTGTCCCTCTCCTTGCCCCTCATCCAGAAAGCTTCATTTTTCTGGGTAGGCTACACAAGAGCCTTGTTTGAAGATCCATTCTGTCTGAACAGTATTTAAAGTTTCCAATAAAATGTACACCCCTCAAAAAAAATTTGAATGAATATACAAATATACATGCATATTTATTCATTTGCATTTCTGAATTATAATACAGTAATTTAAAATATTCAGACTCTATATAAGTGATCAATGCAAATTTTGGTCATTTAGAGTGTCTGTAACTGGAAGTAAAAATTTCGTGAAGTGATTGAGTTAATGGATCTGGACAATACCATGAATACCTTGTAAATTTGCTGTGATATTTTTATACTTCTCAAATACTTGTGGGTTTTCTAATATATTTATTCATAGTTTGTGTGGCTTCTACCTCCATCCTTTGGGAAAAGAAAGGATTAATATGTAAGTCAGAAAAATAAAACAAATTAATGACATTTTTAATATATTGCTGTTTTGTGGTGGTCTTTGCTAACTAAACATTCCGATTTCCAAAGCTGTCCCAGGCCATGGGTGACCCCAGCTACTCTAAAGAATATGGGGCAGGAATCACCAGAGGAGCAGCACAAAGGTTTATTTCAACAGAACACTTTGCAGCATTTAAAGCAGACCTCTAGGAGTTAAGTTCTCACCTGATAACAGCCAGGCTTGCAGAAGGTAAGATCCATATGGGTGACTGTGGAGTCCACAATTGCTCAGAAGCCACGTACCATGCAGGAGCCAGTGTTCTCTTGTAACAAGATACAAGCCTGTCTTTCAGTGTCGCACAAGAAACAAACCAGTTACAAGAGTCACTGTCCTCAGAGAAACCCAAAAACCACTCCTTCCAATCAAGAATTAATAATTCACTTATTATTTATCGACATACTGATGTGCTGCACCAATCACAGGTTATTCGATTCACAAATAACTTTCCTTAGAAGCAGTAGACATTCTTACCTTTATCAAGTTTTCTGGAGAACAGAGCTAGAAATATTCAAGACTGGCAGATACACAGCAAAGCAAAGGATGTGTTTTCCCTTTCAAATGTCTTGGTAGAGTTTCCTCTTAATGCACTTTTTTGGCTGTCACCGCTAAAGAGACTCAAGACAAAAACCGATTTGAAGTTCAAACATTTTTTATAGAATATGTCACAATTTAAACCTTAGCTTATCTAAAAACAATGGGCTGCACTAATCTAATGAATTAATTTTAAAATGTACTATATTTTAGAATTTTTTTTTTTGAGACGGAGTTTCGCTCTTGTTACCCAGGCTGGAGTGCAGGCTGGCATGATCTCGGCTCACCACAACCTCCGCCTCGTGGGTTCAAGCAATTCTCCTGCCTCATCCTCCCGAGTAGCTGGGACTACAGGCGTGTGCCACCATGCCCAGCTAATTTTTGTATTTTTAGTAGGGACGGGTTTTCACTATGTTGACCAAGTGGGCCTCGATCTCTTGCCCTCATGATCCACCCGCCTCGGCCTCCCAGAGTGCTGGGATTATAGGCATAAGCCACCGTGCCCAGCCCTATTTTAAAATTTTTGTTGGTACATAGTAAATGTATATATTTATGGGTTATATGAGATGTTTTGATACAGGCATGCAATATGAAATAAGCATATGATGTGGAACATGGTATTCATTTCCTGCAGCATTTATCCTTTGTGTTAAAAACAATCCAATTCCATTCTTAAAGTTATTTAAAAATATACAGTTAAGTTATTATTGACTATAGTCATCCTATTATGCTATCAAATAGTCTTATTCATTCTTGCTACTTTTTTATTCATTAACCATGTCCACTTCCCTCCCAACTGCCCACTACCCTTCCCCCAGCTACTCTAAAGAATATGGGGCAGGAATCACAGCCTCAATGACAATGTGTTCACTGTTTTGATTATTTGATCCCACAAATAAATGAGAACATGCAACATTAGTCTTTCTGTTCCTGGCTTATTCAATTTAACATAATGATTCTCCAGTTCCATCCATGTTGTTGCAATTGACTGGAGCTCATTATTTTATGGCTTAATAGTGTTCCATCATGTATAAATACCACATTTGCTTTATCCATTTATCTGTTGATGAACACTTGGGTTGCTTCCCAATCTTAGCTACTATAAGCACTGCTGCAACAAACATAGGATTGTAGATATCTCTTTGACACACTGAATTCCTTTCTTTTGGGTATATATGCAGCAGTGGGATTGCTGGATTATATAGTAGCTCAATTTTAACTTTGGAGGAATCTCCAAACTGTTCTCAATAGTGATCGTACTAATTTACATTTCTACCAACTGTGTACAAGTGTTCCCCTTTCTCCACATTTTGCCAGCATTTGTTTTTCTCTGTCTTTTGTTTTCCCCATTTATTTATTTCATTGCATTTTAGGTTTTGGGGTACATGTGAATAACATGCAAAATTGTTGCATAGGTACACACGTGGCAGTGTGATTTGCTGCCTTCCTCCCCATCAACTACATCTGGCATCTCTCCCCTTGCTAACTCTCCCCAGCTCCCACCCCCCACCATCCCTCCCCTATTTCCTCCCAACTGACTCCAGTGTGTAGTGCTCCCCTCCCTGTGTCCATGTGTTCTCATTGTTCAACACCCGCCTATGAGTGAGAACATGCGGTGTTTGATCTTCCGCTCTTCTGTCAGTTTGCTGA
>NW_016107777.1:831355-857048 GCF_001604975.1 Cebus imitator
ATGTAATCCCATTTGTCTATATTTGCTTTGCTTGCCTGTGCTTTTGAATTATCACTCAAGAAATATTTGTCCAGACCAGCATCCTGGAAATTTTTCCCAATGTTTTCTTGTTGCAGTTTTATAATTTGACATATTAGATTTCAGTCTTTAATCCATTTTAATTTGCTTTTTAGTAAGAGAGGGGTCTAGTTTCAATATTTTGCATTTTACATCCATCACTCCTGGAACCATTTATTGAAGGGATTGTCTTTTCCACCACTGTATATTCTTGGCGTCTTTTGTCAAAAATGAGTTCACTGTAGGTCTGTGATTTGTTTCTTGATTCTCTATTCTGTGCTATTGGTCTATGTGTCTATTTTTATGCCAATACCATACTGTTTGGATTACTATAGCTCTGTAGTATAATTTAAAGTCAGGTAATGTGATTCCTCCAGTTTTGTTCTTTTTGTTTCATGTAGCTTTTTTTATCCTGGGTATTTTGAAGTTCCTTATAAATTTTAGGATTGTTTTTTCTATTTCTTTGAAGAACATCTTTTGCATTTTGATAGGGATTGCATTGAATATGCAGATTGCTTTTGGTGTTATGAACATTTTTGTTTTCATTTGAGACAGAGTTTCACTCTGTCACCCAGGCTGGAGTACAGTGGTGTGATCTCAGCTCACTGCAACCTCTGCCTCCTGGGTTCAAGCTATTCTCCTGCCTCAGCCTCCCGAGTAGCCAAAACTACAGGCACATGCCACCACACCTGGCTAATTTTTGTAGTTTTAGTGGAGACAAGATTTCACTATGTTGGATAGGATGGTCTCAATCTACTAACCTCATGATCTGCCTGCCTCAGCCTCCCATATTGATTACAGGTGTAAGCTACCACATCTGGCTGATGAATAATCTTTCTAATGTATTGTTGGATTCGCTTTGCTAGTATTTTGTTGAGAATTTTTGCATCAATATTAATCATAAATATTGGCCTGGAGTTTTCTTTTTTGATGTGTCTTTGTCTGGTTTTGGCATCAGGGTAATATTGGTCTCACAGAATGAGTTTGGAAGTATTTCCTCTTCTTATATTTTTTGGAAGAGTTTGAGTAGGATTGATAATTTTTCTTTAAACATTTGGTAAAATTCAGAAATACAGCTATCAGATCCTGGGCTTTTCTTTACTGGAAGACTTTTTATTAAGGTTTCAATCTCATACTTTGTTACTGTTTGTTCAGGTTTGGAATTTCTAAATGATTCAATCTTGAGAGATTGTACGTATTTAGGAATTTATCCATTTCTCCTAGATTTTTCAAGTTATTGGTATGTAGTTGCACATAGTAGCCACTAATGATCATTTGAATTTCTGTGATATCAGTTGTAATGTCTTCTTTTTCTTTCTGATTTTATTTACTTTGACCTGATTTCTTTTTTCCTTTGTCAGGCTAAAGATTGGTCCATTTTGTTTAACGTAAAAGAAAAAATTGTTTCATCAATCTCTTGTATTTTTAATTTCAATTGTATTTATTTCTGTTCTGATTTTTACTATGTCTTTCCTTCTAATTATGGGTTTGATTTGCCCTTGCATTTATAGTTTCTTAAGATGCACCATTAGATTGTTTATGTGAAGTTTTTTCACTTTTTTGATGTAGGCAGTTAGAGCTATAAACTTTCCCCTTAGCACTGCTTTTACTGTACCCTACAGGCTTTGGTATGTTGTGTTTCCATTATCGTTTGTTTCAAGAAATTTCTCAATTTCTTTCTTAATTTCTTTATTTTACCCACTGGTCATTCAGGAGCATATTGTTTGATTTCCACATATTTATATAGTTTCCAAAATTCCTCTTGCTATTCATTTCTAGTTTTATTTCATTGTGGTCAGAGAAGATGCTTAATATTATTCAAATATTTTAATACTTTAAGACTTGTTTTGTGACCTGACATATAGTTTATCCTTGAGGATATCCCCTGTGATAAGGAAAAAAATGTGTATTCTGCAGCTCTTGAATAAAATATTCCTTAAATATTCATTAGATCTATTTGGCCTACAGTGCAGATTAAGTCTGATGTTTCTTTGCTTATTTTCTGTTTGGACAATCTATGTAATGTTGAAAGAGGGTTGTTGAAGTCTCCAGATATTATTTTATTGGGGTCCCTCTCTCTCTTTAGTTCGAATATTATTTCCATCATATATATGGAAGCTACAATGTGGGGGTGTGTATTTAAAATTGTTATATCCTCTTGTTGAATTGACTTCATTTCATTACATAGTAATATTCTTTTTCTCTTTTTATAGTCTTTGTCTTTAAACCTATTTTGACTGATATAACTATAGCTACTGCTGCTCATTTTTGGTTTCCATTGGCATGGAATATCTTCTTACTCCTTTTTATTTTTAGTTTCTCTGTGTCTTTAGAGGTGAAGTGTGTTTCTCTTAGGCAACAGATCAGTGGGTCTTGTGTTTTCATTATTTACCCTCTCTGTGTCTTTTGACTGAGGAGTGATATAGTTTGGCTGTGTCCCCACCCAAATTTCATCTTGAATTGTAATAATCCTCATGTGTCAAGGGTGTGGCCAGGTGGAGATAATTGAATCATGGGGGCAGTTTCCCCCATACTGTTCTCATGGTAGTGAATAAGTCTCATGAGGCCTGATGGTTTTATAAATGGGAGTTGCCCTGCACAAACTTTCCTGCCTGCCATCATGTAAAAAGTGACTTTGATCCTCATGCATCTTCTGCTATGATTGTGAGACCACTTCAGTCATGGGAAACTGTGAGTCCTTTAACCTCTTTCCTTTATAAAGCACCCACTTTCAGGCATGTCATTATTAGCAGTGTGAGAACAGACTAATATAGTAAATTGGTACTGGTAGAGTGGGGTGCTGCTATAAAGATGCCAGAAAATGTGGAAATAATTTTGGAACTGGGTTGGCAGAGGTGGAACAGTTTGGTGAGCTCAGAAGAGGATAGGAAAATGTGGGAAAGTTTGGAACTTCCTAGAGACTTGTTGAATGGCTTTGACCAAAATGCTTATAGTGATATGGACAATGAAGTCCAGGTTTAGGTGGTTTCAGATGGAGATGAGGAACTTTTGGGGAACTAAAAAAAAATGACACTTGCTATGTTTTAACAAACAAACTACCTGCATTTTGCTCCTGCCTTAGAGATTTGTGGAATTTTGAACTCGAGAGGAATTATTTAGGGCATCTGGCAGAAGAAATTTCTAAGCAGCAAAGTGTTCAAGAAGTGATTTGGGTGCTGTTAAGAGCATTTAGTTTTATGTATTTACAGAGTTATGGTTTGGAATTGGAAATTATATTTAAAAGGGAAGGAGAGCATAAAAGTTCAGAAAATTTGGAGCCTGATGATGTGATAGAAAAGAAAAAAAAAAACCATTTTCTGAGGAAAAATTTAAGCCAGTTGCAGAAATGTGCATAAGTAACAAGGAGCCAGATGTTAGTCACCAAGACAATGGGGAAAATATCTCCAGGGCATGTCAGAGGTCTTCACAGTAGCCCTTCCCATCATAAACCTGGAGGTCTAGAGGAAAAAGTGGTTTTGTGGGTCAAAACCAGGGCTTGCTGCTTTGTGCAGTCTTAGGACTTGGTGCCCTGCATCCCAACCATAGCTAAAAGTGGCTGGTGTACAGCTCAGGCTCTTGCATTAGAGGGTGGAATCCCCAAGCCTTGGTGGCTTACATGTGGTGTTGGGCCTGTGAGTAAATAGAAGTCAAGAATTGAGGTTTTGGAACCTCTGCCTAGATTTCAGAGGATGTTTGGAAATGCCTGGTTGTCCAGGCAGAGGTGTGCTGTGGGGGCAGAGCCCTCATGGAGAACCTCTGCTAGGGTAGTGTGGAAGGAAAATGTGGGATGGGAGTCCTCACACAGTATCCCTACTGGGGTACTTCCTAGTGGAGCTGTGAGAAGAGGGCCACTGCCTTCAAGCCCAGAATGGTAGATCCACTGACAGCTTGCTCTGTGCACCGGGAAAAGCCATAGACACTCAATGCCAGCCCATGAAAGCATCTGGGAGAAGGGCTTTACCTTGCAAAGCCATAGGCTTGGAGCTGCCCACGGCTATGGGAACCCACCTCCTTCATCAGCATGACCTGGATGTGAGACATGGAGTTCCAAGAGATCATTTTGAAGTTTTAAGATTTGGCTTCCTGGTTGGATTTTGGACTTGCATAAGGCCTGTAGCCCCTTTGTTTTGGCCAGTTTCTTCAATTTAGAATGGGTGTATTCACCCAATATCTGTACTCCCATTGTATCTAGAAAGTAACTAACATGCTTTTGATTTCACAGGCTTATAAGCAGAAGGGACTTGCTTTGTCTCAGATGAGACTTTGGACTGTGGACTTTTGAGTTAATGCTGAAATGAGTTAAGAATTGGAAGACTGTTGGAAAGACATGATTGGTTTTGAAATATGAGGACATGAAGCTTGGGTGGGGTCAGGGGTGGAATGATATGGTTTGGCTGTGTCCCTCACCAAAATCTCACCTTGAATTGTAATATCCCCATACGTCAAGTCAGGGCCAGGTGGAGATAATTGAATCATAGGGCAGTTTCCCCCATACTGTTCTCATGGTAGTAAATAAGTTGCATCAGGTCTGATAGTTTAATTCCTTCCAGTTCATTTTTAGGCAAAAGAGTATTAGAAAGAAAAAACTAGGGTTTTTGTTTGTTTATTTGTTTGTTTTAAGGTTTGGGGGAATCACATTTCCCAGTGTGAGGGATACATCTGAGGGGCATGTCCTGTGGTATAGAGACATGGTTACCCATCTTGCTTTTCTTTTATCCTGAATGGGGCATCCCCATTGTCCCTGGGGTTCTGGAATGAACCAGTCTTACTCTGTCTCCTTAATCTTGATCCCATCTCATCACAATTATCCACTTGAGAATAGAGGAGATACTGGAGTAAACGCTGGGCCCCCTGTTCACCCTTAGGGTTCTGGAATAAACCAGTTAAGTATACCCCTAGCCTTGTCTTTATCTCTGTTCTAATGGTAATCTGTTAGCCTGGAACCAATCTTCATCTGTGTCCTGTGGGTCTCTTGCACCTGTGGCTATGGGCAGGCCTATATCCTTGTGTCCATGACCTTTTAGTGACTCTCAGTCAGAACATTCTAGCAACAAAATGATTAACTCTTTTCTCAGATTTCCTTACCATATCCTGTAAGTAGATGAGAAGCCTGTTTTTCAGTTAGCAGCCACAAGGAGACTGGACTTCCCTCAAAGGTCTTAATGTATATTGAGAAGGGCATGGAAGTGATTAGAGAAATGAAGGCTACAGGAGGAAGTGGAAGGAAGTGAGAGAAATCCTCATGGAAAGAAGCCTTCATATGCTTGCAAAAACAGCAGCCGTTGGATTCAAGAGGACAATGTTTATTTGCCCTGTTGACATAAAGTAACAACATCTGGAGGACTTGGGGCTCAGGGTCCGAACTCAAAAATGGAAAAGGAAGAATTTCTCTCCTCCTAAAAGGATGTTAACTCAAAAAAAGCAAAAGCAAGTAGGCAAGATCCATAAAGGGCCAGAGTGAAGTCCTATACAGGCAGGCAAAGTGCTTTAAAAGCCACCAGAAAACTCCATTTTGAAGCATAACAGAAACAAAAGTGTATGGTAAGTCATAAGGAGCTGGCAGAGCCAGAGTTCTAATTATTGTCTGTTTTGATAATGTTCCAGTAAATATTGAAAAGGAACCTGTTTCTTTGCTGCTATGCAAATGCAAGAGCCATGGACACACAAATAACAGAGAGTTTGTGTTTTAAGAGAGGAAGATGTCAAGTGACATGTGAAGTGAAAGAATCGAGGCTGACATTTCCCTTAGGCAGAGGGTCCAGTGGGTGCACAAGGCCATTTCAGAATACACACAGAGGAAACAGGAGAGGAGGCAAAGAGGGTCTTTTGGGAAAGAGCCAATTTTAGTTAAAAAGCAGAGAAACCCCAGACATTGCATAGTTTTAGGCTTTAGCCCTACTACTGTCACGGATCTCCATCCAGAGGGCCAATAGTGCCTCAGTTCTACTTGGTGTGAATCCTAAGGCCCTTTCCATGCCTACAAGCCACACATTAGGGTGATCTGAGAGAGCATCTGGGGAGACAGAGCTACTTGTGGCTAAGAGGAATCATTCTTGGGATTGGTTAGTAAGCTGGAGAGCAAAAGGAAGAAGAAAACATGTACAGGGGTTGAATGCCTCTAGCTGAAGAAGGTGAGGGGTTGGGGTCTCTTATTACAAGGGAACGTATTCAAGTCACACGGCACCAAAGTATGTTAGCAGTGTTGAATCTGTATGGGTCCGCAACCTCAATTCTTGCGTCCTCAGAAGAAAGAATTCGAACTAGGAGGCATGAGGCAGAAGGAGAGATCGAGGCAAGTTTTAGATCAGGAGTGAAAAAGTTTTAAAGCAGGAGTGAAAGTTTATTAGAAAACTCTGCAACAGGAAAGATAGAAAGTAAAATACACTTGGAAGAGGGCCAAGTGGTTGACTGGAGAGATTAAGTACCCTATTTGACCTTTGACTGGTGGCTTACATGCGGGGCCTTGTGTTCCTTCACCCCTAATTCTTTCCTTGGGCTCAGCAGTCTGCATACACAGTGGCCTGCTACCACTTGGGAGGGCAGCATGCAGTGTGTTTACTTGAGTTGTACACATGCTCACGTTAGGCCTTCTTACCTTACCAGCCAGATGTCTCGAGGAGGTCGTATACCAGTTACACACCACCACTTTGCTTCTTAATGCCCATGATTGAGCCCCATTGTTCAACTCCTGAGATCTTATCAGGAAGCTGTTTGTTGGGAGACTCCCTTTCCCTGGGACTGGCTGTCATCAATTATTATTTTAGAGAGAGATTGTGACAACTGCCTGACAGTCACCTGATGGTCACCTGATATTTCTGGTGGGGTGGGGCAGTGGGGAGAGGCTCTACTGCCGTATTCATGTCTGACTAGTTATTACTCTCACAAGTTTATCCTAAATGGATTTTATATTAAAGCATTGGCTTAGCCTTGTTAGTGGAATGAATTCTTGCCAAATCCAAAAAAGTGGGCATAATTTGATGTCTTAGCAGTGTTCTAAAACATGTGTTGCTGACACTTTCTAACGTAAATACATTTACATTTCTTGAACTTTGCTGATATTACACCTACTTTAAATGATCCGTAATGGGCAAAGTAAAGCATATTTGTTTTTTATGAAAATGTATGCATTCAATTTGTCCTCATCCTTTTAAAAACAAATAATTTTAAACCTTTTTTTTGACAGCACATATATACACACTTATCCTGTTCCCAAGTTAGAGAGGTTATAAAGAGAGATTCGTTTGGATGTTCAAGATATCTTCTGAGATTTGTATCTTCATGTATGATTGCTTTTGGGTTGATTTCAGATAAGTTGTGATTTTGGTCTGATGACATCATATTGTCAGATACAGCACATTTCACTAGTCAACAGTATGAATCATAAAAATATTCTACAGTACAAAAGAAAAAAGTCAATCATGTGCTTTTTCCATTTATTGGCGTTCTTAATGCATAATCATGATTATGTCTTTGAATCTTACAATTGGTTATAATGTCATGCCCATAAGAATTTAAATTTTATAGTGAATCCTTTTAAGATGTTTCTTGGTTACATGTTCACATTGCAACATTGCATATAAATGCTGTATAATGTTATTCTAAAAATTTCATGGCATTTAAAAAATGCTCATGTCAATATCTTCACTATAAAATCGATAGAAAATCTGAGAATAACAAAAAACTAAATGTTCATAGTATATAATAATGGAAATTGGGGATATTTTGTATCCTAAAAGCAAAAATTAGATTTTCAAACATAAAAGTAACTAGTTAGACCCAGAATATCATTTTGTGCTGGATAAAGAATATTTTAATGATTCATACAGTTGACTAGTGAAATGTGCTGTATCTGAAGATAAATCTTCTGAGTAATCCTGGATCTCCTCTCTGGTAAACTTTGTGATCTTGGGAAAATTTTTTAATATCTCTGAGCTTCAGTTTTCTTAGCCATAAAATGGGGAAAACAATTATTGTACTAATTTTACAGGGTTGTTTTTAAAATTACAGAAATAAATACATGCACAATGCCTAGAAGAGCACCTAGCCCATAATGGACTCTCCACCGCTGTTACCTATAGGATAATATCTTTAAAATAGCAGCAAACTTACAGTTCCATTTAAATCCTTTTTATGTTTACAATTTCACGTTTTAAAACCTGATAGAGAAAAATCATGTTGCAGTGCACATAGATTCATGAGCGTTAACAACCAGCTAGGCTTCATTTAGTTTGCCTTTAAATTCCTCACTTACTAGTTGTGTGACTTTGGTTCTAGTTATTGTTCCTCAACTCAACATTAAAATAAACAGCAATTTCCCTTTCAAACCCTAGTCAGTGTTAATAATCTAATTTAGATAATGACTTACACCTACACCTAATATATACGTAGCAATTAGTGATAGTCTGTTATTGTTATCTAAGTATTCAATTAAATAATAAAAAAATATATAGGTTCTATTTATTTTTAAACGCCAACATTTGTTTTTGTCTTTCTTTTAAGTAAGTTACACATTAACATTTTAACAAAAAGTTATGAATGTGCTTTGTGAGCACTGTTAATAATGTATAAGAAGGTAGATTGCCAACTGAAGATCTTGAGGCCATAAGCTCTTTGTGGCCTGTAACAACCTTTTCGATTTTGTGCATTCCTAGTTTCCTAGAGCATTCTTAATCAATATTTAGAGACAAAAATGTAAAAAATTATGAAAGTAAATGACTTGCATAGATTGATTTTGTGGTTTTAGCCTTATGTGTAGCAATCAACTAGGGAGGGATGAAAAATTTAGTTAGCAATATACTGTCCACATATATGTGTGGCAAAAAAAAAAAAAAAATTAGACATTTGTGTTTACTTTCTTTTATTTTAAATAGCTAATTATTATTAAACCAATTGTACAACTATCAGAATTGATCAATAAAAGACTTTAAAAATTATTGCCAACATTGTGGTTCATAAAAATTACTGAAAGGTTTTGTGTGGTGGTTCAGACCTGTATTCCCAGCACTTTGGGAAGCTGAGGCAGGAGAATTGCTTGAGTCCAGGAGTCCAAAACCAGCCTGGGCAAAAGAGTGAAACCTTGTCTCTACATAAAATAAAAAAATTAGCTAGGCATGGTGGCACATGCCTGTAGTCCTAGCAACTCAGGAGGCTGAGTTGGGAAAATCTCTTAACCTGGGTAGTTGAGGCTGCAGTGAGCTGTGATTGCACAACTGCACTCCAGGCTGGGCAATAGAGTGAGACTCAGGTCTAAAAAAAAAAAAAAATTACAAAATGAGATAGAGAAGGAAGATATATCATGAGTTAAGTTACTTTTTGAGATCCAGAACATACTATCAATATCAGAAAAAAGAAACAGACAGAAGAGGATACTTATGAACAAAATAAGAACGAGGGTGGGACAGAGTGCTGGATAGGTTTGGAGAGAAACCCAAATCCTGATTGAGCCCTTCAGGCTGGATTAAAGGGTAAAATTATACGGCTTATCTGCAGTCTGGTTTAGAGATCCATTTTAAAGAACGCTACAGAATCTCTAAAGTTCAGTATTTTAAATGCTTCCTCTAGTGTGGGCATTATTTTGAGATTTTTATTTTCTCCTACAGGTTATAATGGCAGTAATCATGCATTTTAGTCTTGGTGCGGGGGAGGGGTCCTTAATTCTATTAACATTTCTTTTCAAACATATTTTGGTCAGCTTTCAGGGAGAATGAAGAAATCGGGGATTGCTTTCATGAGTCCACTTTCTACATCTGTGACAATGTGAACAATTTTTTCTTTGCTATTAGGCTAGACTATTTTGGGAAAAAAATTCACATGCTCCAGCATAGAACGCTTAATAGTACCTTGCATTTGGGTAACTGTAAGTTCTTTCAATCATGGAGAAAAATTTAATATACACTAAACAAATCTCAGCAGGATTTACAGATTCTAACATGAGCTATTAAAGTAAAACTTTATAAAGAAAAAGTATTTAACGCAGTGGTAAATTAAATTAATATGGTGAATATTTTTATATAAAGCAGTAGGTTTGGCTGTTATGTGAAAAAAATGTTTAAACCAATGTAACATTTTATATGTGTTTCTATATTGTACGATCTTCGTACTACATGCTCTCAGAAATCTTTTCCTGGGATAATTAGAATTATTTAATTATAAAAAAGCAGTAATTAAGACAACATGTAAAAAACAAATGACTAAAGCTCTATGACTATTTGGCTACCATGTTGAGTAAAAGGTTTTGATATTATTAAAGGAGGTTTCACAGTATTTTTCCACTGCCTTTGGGGCCGGATGAATTTTTTTGGTTGTATATTTAAGTGCTAAATAATTTCTTTTATTTTTTGTCATTTTATTTGAAACACTTTCAGATTATCAAAAAGTTGCAAAGTAATAGAAAAAGTTTCCATACACTCTTCAGCTAGCTTCCCCAAAGATTAGCATTTCATATAGGTGTTTTATATAGTATCCTTGTTTCAGCTAGAAAATTAATATTGTTGTCCTGTTAACTAAATTATTTGGATTTTATCAGGTTTTCCATTGATTTTTTTAAAATCTGAGATCCATTCCAGTTGTTACCATATCTACTTATTTATTGCCAAATCTTTACATTTGTCAGTTTTTTCTTGCTTTTTAGGACCTTAACAATGTTGAAGAGTACCACTTAAATATTTTACAGAATGTCCCTAAATTTGGTCTTGTTTGATGTTTTCTTACAATTAGGCTGCATTATAGGTTCAGGAGAACAATAACATGCAGGCGAAGTGGCCTTGTCTTCTCATTATATGAAGGATGTGTGAGAATATTATGCATCCCTGGTAATGTCAACTTTTATCACTTATTGTCTTAGACCATCTGTGCTGCTATCACAGAATACCTGAGGGTACTGCCTGAGAATGAATAACTTATTTAAAAAGCAGGACTTCATTTTTTCGCAGTTCTGGAGGCTGTGAAGGCTGAGATCAAGGTACTAGAAAGTCCAGTATCTAGGGAAGGCATATTCCTTATACATGGTGCCCTCTAGATGTCCTGAAAAGGTGAAAGGTGTGAAAGGGCAAAAACAGGATGAGTAAAGGCTGCATGCTTTCATGAATGAAGAGCAAGAGGGGCCTAACCAGAATTCCCCTCAGCCTCTTAATAAGGCACAAATCTGTTCATGAGTGCAGGGCACTCATAAATGGAATCACTTCCACAAAGGCCCACTTCTTCATACCATCACAATGAGAATTAACTTTCAACATAAATTTTGAAGGGGACACACATTCAAATCACAGCACTTGGCCACCATAGTTTCAAATTTCTCTGCTTTAAAGTTGCTGTGTTAACTTTTTCATACTCTAATTACTAGAAGTTAGTTATTAAATCCAGCTCATACTCAAGAAGAAATAAACTAACCTCTAATCCTGGAGTAGTAAGTTTCTGTGCCACAATTAGAACTCACCTATAAAGAGTTGCCTCTTCCCCTGTATTTAGACCTTATAGAAAATCTTAGGTTAGAATACTGTGTCAACATTATTTATTTTGTTGCTTAAATTGTTTCAGCTTGGGCTATTGGGGCTGTTTCAGATTGACTTGTGTGTCCTTTTGACTTGCTCTCTCCTCTCATTTTTCCTTTGTTTCTTTCAGCACTTTCTTACTCTTTGCACTAAAAAAAAAAAAAAACCCTATGGGATCACCTTGTCATTTTCTGGTCCCACCTTGGAGTCAGTCATTCCTCCAAGAAACCCAGGTGTCTTTTAGTGGAGAATAATATTTACAAATCAATATGTAAGCTACTGAAGTATCAGTGGCACTATTACCTCTCAGTCAACAGAGTAAGGAAATATATGTATATACACAAAACTCAGTGTACATATAGGTCTGTATTTTTTTCTACTTACCTTTCAGCTATCTATCTGATTTTTGCTCCCCACATCACCTTCCTCCAAGTTTGACCTTCTTGTCACTCTTTTATGAGTATATTATAATTACAGTTAGGGTACACCTGGAGAATCCAGCCTTGTCTTCCTATCTCAGGATCCTTCACTTCATCACATCTGCAAACTCCTTTTGCCACATAAGGTAACATTCACAGTTCTGGAGATTAGAACATAGAAACTGTGGAGGGAAGGGAGAGAGAACATTTATTCTGCTTAGCATATGCTTCTCAATTTCCTAATTAAGTATCCATGAATATTTTTATTCATAAAAACACATGACTAGAGATTTAAAGTATTACATATTAGTAAATAATTGAAATAAACTGCAACCTTGATTAATGAAAGACTCTATATTAAATGTGTAACATGGTATACTACATTTTAAAACTATGATAGATTCCTATTTACTCTGTACTGAGAGATGCCCAAAGTATGTTATTAAATCAAACAAAGTTCTTTATTCTAAAATGGTTTTTGTGGAATAAGTATATATATGTGTGTGTGTGTGTGTGTGTGTGTGTGTGTGTTTGTGTGTGTGTGTGTATGTGTGTATGTATGAATATGTGGAATAAAAGTGTATATATATATATTTTTGTATGTACGTACTTATGTATATATGTGATTCATGCATATATAGAAAAATATGAAGAAATATACACGCTAAACATTAAGAGCAATTGCCACTACAGGACTCCATTTGAAGTACAGAGAGTGGGAGGAATTTTTAGCATAGGAATTTTTGCATTTGATTGTATACTCCTGAATTGCTTGACTTTAAATAAGTATATATGTCTACTGCATCATTAAATAATATTAACATCTGCTTTCTATTGAAATTACTCAAATAAATTAACCACCAGTGCCTATAAAAATTATCTTATCTAATATGGAGGGGAATGGCCCTTGTGTTTCTTTCAATTATCATTATGAGAGAACAAAAACAAACAAGCAAATTATTTCAATGTTTTTTTTTTTTTTCTTAATGGCTTAAAAGCTCTGCTCAATTTCCTGGAATGCACCATAATAATTGGTACCTGATATTCTGTGATATTGTTGAAAAAAATTTGAGCATTTATATGTATACACACTTCTTTTCTATTTTTTTGTAAACAATATAAAATGAAAGCACAGGAAATAATGTACTGTGCAGGCAGCACATTGCCTCAGAGCTATCAATGGTGTTGAAGTCACTGGTACCTAACAAGAAACGTCAGCTCAGTCACAGCCTCAGGTGCAATGTCTGTCTTTGTCATAGGTTTCCATTTTCCATAACAAAGTATTTATCAAAACATTTGACAGGCATCACTAATCAAATTACAACGATATGTTTTGAGCTTTGATGGGCAGTCCTTCAGAATGTCCACAAGTCCATTCAGCAATTTTTCTGGACATCCCTTCATCTGGGCTGCTGATGCTCTACTCCAAGGCACACAGCCTTGGAAAGCAGGATGCGTTTCAGATCCCCTCACCTCGTCAGTGAGACACTTGGGCGGTAACTGAACAACTCTGTATAGCCACGTGTCATGAAAGGAACTGAGACAGAGGAGATTAATGAGCTAATGATTGAGCACCACTGCCAGGTGTCAATGATTTGAGATGAGAGGACTGATGCATAAAAAGTTAAAATTTATAGTTAGAACTGTGAGACCTAAATTTTTTTTTTTAAAAAACCTGGCTTGTATAATTGATGATGTATACCCTTGTTATTAAATTATTATACATACAGGGCCAAATATGTACGTGCATATTTTGATATGAGAAGTAGGTTCATGTTTTACATGAAAACATGAAATGTTGGCTAGGATTATTTCCAACACATTTTTCTTTACAGAACAAGGCACAGGAATTCACAGTGACTTGCACTTCCCACTCGCCTCTAAAATACATTTGACTACACAGTCATTTATCTAAATTAGAAAAAATGTAAGCTTCTCTGAACATAATTTGAGAACAGTTTCAACCCAGAGTCATCTTTCAACAAAAATAAGACCAGAAATAAATGGCTACAATTTCTTGCCATTCACTGCATCTACACCATTGTGTAATATGAGTTGATAGCACTTTCCATCAAGAACTGGTGTCTATTCCCTTACTTGTTGAGCCTGACTGGCATGGGCCTAGTGACTTGCTTTGGTTAAGAGAATGTGGCAAAAGTAGTGATGTGACAACTCTCAGCCTATCTTCAAAAGGCCAGGAAATTCATGCTCTCTTTCTGGAACCCATGTCATACCATTGTAACAACCTATACTAGTTTGCAGGGGGATGGGAGACGATCCCATCCCCCAGCAAACTAAGTAAATGGTTATTGTTTAAATAACTAAATCTCCAGGTCTTTTGCTATACAGTCATACATTAACAATGATGGACCACATAATACCAAAATAATGTGGAAATGTAAAGATAAGGGAATGCTAGAATTACCTTAGTACCATTTAATCATCAGCTATTTCTGATACTTTTAAGTTATGCTTTTTTTTTTACAAATGTATGCCTAAAGTTTGCCATATTGTCTATTTCAAAAGAAGTATGATAGACCATCAATGTTCCTTTGAAAATAGAAAACTTTATATGTTCGATATGGTTTTTATTCCATAGAAAGTTATATTTTAATTTCAAATGTATTTAGCATATATACTTAATGTTATATCAAACACATATAATTTTGTGACAGCATACATACAACAATAGCATACACAGAGTAACAGACAGACAGACAGACAGACAGACAGATAGATAGATAGATAGACAGATGTGGTAGGTAGACTTCTATGATGCCAATACTTCCTACCTCCTAGTATTCATGCCTATGTATAATCCTCTCTTCTGGAGGGTGGGTTAAACTTAGTAATTTGTTTCTAACTAATAGAATTTGGAAAAACAGTGGAATGTCACTTCTGTGATCAGTTTACCAAAGTTTATCACTTCTGTGATTAGGTTATAAAATATTAATTGTTGGTAGCAGAATCTTTTTACTGCTTTCTTGACTTACACGTGTTGATGAAGCAGGCTGCCATGCTGGAGAGGTTCTTTCCTATAATGTGATAGAGTCAACCAGCCCCCTAGTCACATCCTCTGAATGGTCCCACCAGTCAGAACTGCTGTGTCCCTCCTCTCGCCAGACGACAATGCCCAACCTAAGTACCTTGTTTAACTAATGCTAATACAACCAGTACTGGCATCCATAGGCAACTCAGTTGGTTTCTAACACATCTGAGATCTCATTTTCTTAATTCCTTCATTGGGTTACCTGGGATGTCACTTTGTACAATTCTTTATATTATAAATTCTTTCTCCTTTATCTATTCATTGAGATTGTTTGTTCCAACTTGCAGAAGCATATCTATGTGTTTTGTAGATAAACCAGAGCAGTTGAGTGTTGGGAAGTCACACAGCAAGGCAGATTCGTTCCAGTAAAAATCAACTATCCCGCAATATAACCAGGTTAACTCACTCTCCTATCTTCTACAATGGCTACTTTTACATTTCTCCAATAATACTCAAAATTGTAATATTTCATCCACCATTTTTAGCAAATGCATTTATGTCATACTTCTCCAGAAAGTGGGACACTAGATTCCTTTGGGAAAAATTGATTAGCATCGACTAATCAATGTAAAAACCTACCTACATCTGTCATAATTCTCACATCCTTTGATTTTATATTTAAAGAGTTGTTAATTTGCTTCTAAGAATAATCCCTGCTGCTATATCCCCCGGAAAAGACTGTGATTTTTAATCTATTTTATTGTCAGCATCTGTAAACTAAATCTTTTGTCTGAATATTTAAACATGTTCAGAGCTCAAACTTGAGTCTATATTTATCTCAGCTAATATAAACGCGTATATATTATGTACTACACAAGTACTTTTGTAGCCTCCAAGTGTATATGTGTATGTATATGTATGTATATATGTATATATGTATACATATACACTTGGGGGCTACAAAAGTACTTCAAAATATGGTTAATGATAGCAGCATTGACTCAACTTTGTATGCCAGAAAACTAATGTTGATCTTTGACACAGTCTCTCCCTTCTGTCTGTGTTTATTTTTCAATTATCTTCATTCCTTTCTATTTCTGCTGACTCATGCTAGTCAAAGCTAATAATTGTTTTTGAATTATTAAAGTATCATCCAAACAGATTCTCCATGTATACTCTGGGCCTTCATCAATCTTTGTAATATAACCAATATTATCTTTAATATAGAAACCGAGAAGTGATTTTGTTAACCACAACCATTCTTTTCATCACCCCATTCTTTATTCCATACCATTTTCTTCAGGAAAAGTTTGAGCTTTCAAATATAAATTAAATATAAACAATTAAATATAAATAACATAATTATTTTATTATATAATATTTATATAACTTAGTTAAATATAAACGTTATTGATATTTGTTTATATTTTTAAATTAAATGTATTATTTGATGATTAATAAATTCAATATATAATAATAGGTACATCTGTTTTCTCTTTTATTTATTTTTAATAGGGGAAATATACAAAATTTATTTAATGTACATAAGCAAGGGGAATCACAGGAAAATGATTACCCAACTACCCAATGAGGTCCAGATGCTTATATGCCCTTCTTCACAGCACAAGGAGTAAGTAACAAAGTTCCTTTGAGCTCTGAGGGAGGTGATGATGAGGCAGGTGGCAGAGGTGTGAACGAAGGTAGTGTTTTTATCCAGACAAAGCTTTCCAGGTAATCTCTTGGAGCTGCCCTCAGAAGAACGGTGGAGAGGTCTGTCTCAGTGTGGTGATGATTCTCAGTTTCTTTTCTGTGGTGGTTCATCTTTTCTGGTTATTTGATGTGATTCTTAGGAAGGAGGTTTTAAAACAATTGCATTTCTTTTGGAAAGTAGCTTTCTTAGTCAGAAAGGAAATTCTAGAGAAGGTCCTTTTTTAATTCATGAAGAAAAAAGATAAGAGAGACAGGGCGGAGGGGAAAGGTCAGAGAAATACCTTGGTTCTGAGGCTTGTTTCTAAGGTAGTTCAGTTTTCTTTAATACCAAGCACTCAGCATGCCAAAGCATCATATTTTGGGGTATCACTTTCTGTACACCATAGGCCTCACAACTACATTTTCAAGATCTATTCTTTTCTTTTTTTAACTTAGGTTTTCTGTCCTTTAAAGTTGTTCTGTGGTCTATGTAAATATGAGTTACTAAATACCTATTGTGGATAATGTCAATTATTTTGTAATAAGATAGAAAAAGATTATAAAGCATCACCCAAGTTCTTAAAAGGAAGCCTGAATGGAAAGGACTACTTCATCCACAAAGAGGGTAATTCCTGAAGAGTCTTTCTGTCTCTCAGAAATAGGATCCAAAGGGACAAAGAAGTCCAGTAAAGTTTCCAATAACTACCAGCTATCAATACAAAATGGAGGGCATTAGGACGTGAGATAAGGCAACTTCTTTTAAGGTTTTACTTTGTTAGATTGCTATATTAGTAGTTTCCCCAGACTCATTATTTATGCCATCATTTTTTTCCATAGGTTTATGGGGAACAGGTGGCGTTTTATTACATGAATGTGTTCTTTAGTGGTGATTTCTGAGATTTTGGTGCTCCCATCACCCAAGTAGTAGATACTGTAACAAATTTGTAGTCTTTTATCCCTTACCCTTTCAGGAAAAAAATTGTACCATTAACATATATTTGCATTTATACTTAATTGTTATCTCCATGAGCTAGACATTTGTATGACCCTATAAAAATAATTTCTTAATAATTATTGAAGTGAATGAATGAGTCAAGAATGTGATCAAATTCCTAGTTTCTTCATACTTCTAGTAAACACCAGACTTCTATCTACAACCTTTGAGGACCTACGGTATCCATGCCCACCTCTCCAGCCTCAATGAGCATAATGATATGTTCAGCTTCAGCTACATTACACTTAGTTTGGTTCCTGGAATTTCCAGGCTTTTTCACATATTTACCACTTTTGCTGTTTCACATTCTCCTCCTAATATGTGTGAGCTAGAGCAAGGTTAGGCTCATGAAGAAAACTACTATGTGTTTAAAATTTCATTTGTACAATTATAGAAGCTAATAAATATAATAAACTATCAAATAAAATATTTATCTTAATAGAAATAAAACAGACATGTATATAAAGTTCAGATTTTTATCTGTCTGAAATTCTGACAAAAATGTCAAAGACTACTAAATTTGTGATTGTACAAGTTTCAGGATTTTGTTGAAGGGAGATTTGTTTGGTATTTATACACCTGATAATTAAAAGTAGTAATTTTTGTTAAAATGAAGATAATGACGGTTAATGAAATATATATGACGTGTTAACAAAATTTCCGTACCTGTTCTTTCAACAAAATACCTAGGATTATTCAATGATAATTAAATTTCTTTGAAATTATTATTAAATGTAAAAGACAAATTACAAATATTGGGAAATAAAAAATATAAATCAAAGTTACTTAAACTGAATTTAAACATTTAAAAAATGTAGCAAAACCTTATATATCTTTATAAAAATAGATGCTGTGTTCAACTTTGTTGTTAAAATAAATAACTGATGTAACACCTCTAATATTTCATCTAAAATTATAAATTTAAGAATGGTATGGACTTTTTATACTGTAAAGTGCTCCTCAACCACTATTTTGCCTTCACTGTAAATGCAGTGTTAATTTGTGAGTACTTTAGATCCACACATTGGAGCGCCAAAAGAAACAAGAAAATAGGCTGTCAGCACTACTAAGAAAGAAGAATTCTTCATGTAAGGATTGATTAAGTTCTTGCTATCCGAGAAGAAGAATTTGACAGTTAATAAATTTGTCTTTTTACTTATCTAACAGCTCCCACTGATCAAATCTTCACTGCGCTATAAACCTATGTCTACTTCTGACATTGGCAGTGGGAAAATCTATAAACCCTCACAGCATTCAGACATAGTCACCTTTTGTTTCGAGCATATGGGGAACAAACCGTGGAGTGTTCCTGGGCCACTGATGGCAGTGGTAAGGATGATTGCTTGAGGTTATGGGCTGCACTGTATCAGTGCAAATCTGTATCCTGAGTGATATTTCTGTGCCCGCACGTTCTTTATTAAATTTATTTTGCTTGCATTTGTAATATTCAGAGTGTCTGTTGCACAGTACCAAGGCTTATAAAGTCTTTATATGTCAGACATTTTGTTTCTCCATAGAAACATCCTGCATTGTAAATGCCTGCATACCTTTCAGAGCTCATTCAAATATTAATTTCCCAGAAAGCTTTTCTCAAGCCCTGCACTAGGTCAGTGTGTTCAGTGTACCAGTCAGTATATTTTAAACTGTCTGCTATAGTAAGAACACGCCAATATTCCAGTGACTTTACACAAAGAAAATTCATTTCTCACTCACCCAAACTCTGATGCAAGATAGACATCCTTCATCCACCTTGAACCAAACTCATCTGGAATATATGGCACATGGCTACTGCAGAAGAGGAAGGGAGAGATGGAGATGACATGCTGATGATTGTCTGTTCTAACCCAGTACTGACTCATGTCATTTACCTTCAATCCATTGGTCAAAGCTAGCACCATTCCTAACTCTAAGCTATGGTGCAATATACAAAAGAACTCATAGATAACCACTAATAAATAATTCAGGCAATCTTTCTGCTTACCAAATATCCCTTTGTTTTGTTCTTTCCATCAAAACAACAGTTCCTGTCTTCTCTGAGAGAATCCACACAAAGTCGCCTCCTATTTATGTATCCATGTAAACATCCAAGATTGCTAAATAATGCCGTAAACTTTTCATCACCTATGGAATTTTCTTTCTTCAGCCAAAAGAAATACATAAATGCAAATTAATTCCATCTTCCCACATCACATGCTCAAAATAAAATGGTGAAATGTGAACTGGAAAACAGCAATAATCACTTTATTAAGAGAAATGATGAGAGACATAACCATCACTGGTCCTTAGCAATTCTAAAGGCCCATTGGACAGGTGTTAGTAAAGCCTGCTGTCTTTAGAGTCTGGGGGAATTCTTTAATGAGGATTTGAATCCTTTCTCCAGATAAGCCTCTTTGTCTTTCTTTATCTACTTTTTATGTGTGTGTGTATGAAGAAGGTAAAGGACTACACCCTTGAGTGCTGTTCGGCTTTCATAATCTTTTCCTTGTGAAAAGTATAAATGTCTAAATAATGTTTTAAGGATGATAAAGTTAAACATTTTGTAAATTCCAGATTTGAGATTTCTTTGGCAATTGCATCATTCAAGACTATTGTAAACTTTTGTCTATGGTTTCCAGTCACTTCTGTGTTCCATTAAATACAGTCAAGCTCCTTCCCGGGGACAGGCTAAGTGTGATTCCTTTGCTTCCTTGCCACATGCTCATCTGTCTTACCCTAACGCTGGCTTCCTGGAAGCCATTAGGTTTGCTCGGGAAGATCAAACACTTCATCAGACCTTTGCTCAAGTCACTTGATCCAACTGAGAGTTCGTATCTGCCACACCTTAAATCTCATTTTTTCTTTGAATGCAATTGAGCTACTTTTATTAACCATTTTTAATTTTTCTGTTATTCTATCTAAAATTAAAAAAAATCAAAACCAAAACAAAACACAATCTTAATTTCTTCCTTAGTTATCTTCTTTTTTGTAATCACATGCCAAACATAGATGAGAGGTGTCAAATTTCATTACTAACCTTATATTTTTCAAGTTATTCCTCATATCAACATTTAAACATATTTTGACTGATAATTTTTAAAAAGTGTTTGTGTTTCATCTTCTATTCTCCAACTTCAGTTTTTTGTTTTACTATTTACTGCCCCTAAAACTCTATCATACATTTGAATTTTTTAAAGCTAGGCAAAATCCAGTTTGGTTTGCATGGCCATTTTCTGTCATGCATCTGTGCCATCTGAAACACACAGCCTCCAAGGTCACTATGGTAGAGACACATAAGGCAGGCAAACCATCTCAGCCCCTAAGAGGCACATGTAATTATCTGCATCCTATTCATTGACTGAATTCATTGAATGGTTCCAAAATATTTGTGATGGGTACTGGGAAGTGTGAAGGAGCTTATTGGATACCAGTGTCCATCAACTGTCTATGCCAAGGTCTATCTTAAGATTTCATAGACCAATATTAATTTGGTAGGATTTGCTCTTATTTTTATTCACTTGGATCTGACCTCATAATTAGCATCCCTGCCCCTGTGCCCCAAGTCTCCAACAAATCGTGTCCAGAAGCCAGATGTCAGTTTCCTGCTCCTTTCAAAATACAGCCCTGAAGCCCAGCTCACAAAACAAACAAGCAAGCAAACAAACCAATTTACCTCAAGAGAGCAAGCTCCCAAATAGCCTTCTTTACCTGTGAGTTTAGGGGTGGGGTGGAGTCAGAGGTAGATACAAATGCTTTCTTAATATATGTTTTCTTTGACTTTTTCTTAATCAATTTGTATTATAAATATTCATAAATATACATGCTTTTAATTTTTTGCTTTTTTATACCTTACTTCTCTTTTCTTTTTATTCTTTGCCTCCATACACAACAGTTTCTAACTGTTATAAACATAAACCCATACAAAAACTATAATTTTTGTCCATCCTCCTATAACTATATAGATACATATTTGTGTGTATGCATGTATTAAACACATATAAAAGGTTATTTTGGCCATTATTTTAGAGACTGACATCTATCTTACTCCATATATATATATGTATATAAATGAATATATATGTACATATATACAGGATTTCATAAATAAAACTTTGAGAAGTGCTGTTCTAGCATATTATTTGTATTGACTGCATGGTGTTCTTGGTGTGGATTTGACTTCATTTATTTGAGCATTTTTCATTTGCACAGTTCCTGTATTTTCTAGTCTTTGCCCCTGTAAGAATTTCTGCAGTAAGTATGTTTTTGTGGCCACTATTTTTTTATTTCTGTGAGAAAAATTCCCAGGAATAAGACTGTTAAGCCAAAATGTATATGTATTTTCAATTTTAATAGATATTACTAAATTGCTTTCCAAATAGGCTGTAACAATATATGCATCCACCAATGATTTGTGAGATTATTCTTTTTCTCATATCCAGCACAATAGAGCTGGATTTCATTATAGTGCCATTAGAGAAGATAGTAATCTAGTGGGACAAATGTATCTCATGGTTTTTGTTTTTCATGTTTTTTATACTAATTTCCAGCCAGATTTACTAAATTAAAAAGAAAAAAGTATTGTGCTCTTCCAAAATTGTATAACTTCTACAAAATTTGGGAGAAATAAATACTGTTTTTTAATTCTGTGAAATATATTTATCCCAAGTACATGGCACATTTTCCATTTTTTGAGATTTCCTTTATGTCTTTAAATAGGAGTTTATTTCTTTATTTATACAGGTCCCATGTCTTACTGGTGGGCATTGTTTCTAGGTATTTTATTGTTATTGTATCTATTGTGGGGCGAATTGATTTGGAATTAAACTTCTGGCATGTCGTGCTATCCCAGAGATAAACTATTGATTTGTGTATTTATAGCTTTTGTCAACTTTAAGTTTAGCAAAACACTGTCAGAAAATACTATCAGATAAACAGAGCTACTGAAGTAAAAAAAATATATGTATTTAATTGATACTTTGGTTTTCTGAGATGAGGTCTTGCAATGTTTCCCATGCTGGAGTGCAATGGCAAGACCTTGGCTCACTGTAGCCTCTGCCTCCTGGGCTCAAGTGATCCTCCCACCTTAGCCTCCAGAGTAGCTGGGAGTACAGACATGTGCAACCATGCCCAACTAATCTTTGTATTTTTTGCAGGGACAGGATTTCACCATGTTTCCCAGACTGATCTTGAACTCCTGAGCTAAAGTGATCCTTGGGCTTCTGCCTCTCAAAGTGCTGGGATTACAGGCGTGAATCACTGCTTCCAGCTGGATGTTAGTTGATTCTTAACAGCACCTCAAAAAGGGAAAGAAAAGAATGAAGTTTTAGAGTCTGGACTGAATAACTGATTTTAAGACAAGCCTTGCAAAGTTGGGAATTATTTGAAATTGGGCAGTGTGCATGACAGAATAACTGTAGACTCGTGGGCATAGTGAGATGACATGTTCAACCAAAATTTGGTCAACAGGCTTCTAGTCTTGATAATTCAGATGTTTTGTGTTTTTGTTGATTCATATTGTATTTTCAGAACATAAATATTTCATAGAGTCACACTCTAATGTATCCTTTATTTCCCTCAGTCGTAATTATACAGTCACAAGAAAGTATCCAGGTAACTGTACTTTTTTTTTTTTTTTTTAACCACTGGGGAAAAACTACATTAGTTAAAGTTTACAGACCTTTTTCTCCTGAGTCACTAGTCTGCCTACCATGGAGATTATGTCATAGTCTGTGAACAGAAGCCATTTAAATCTTCACTGTTTCTCTGCTATACTGTGGATATATGAAAAGGCTCTGCTGGTAGTCTTTCCAATGTCTATCAGTACTAGATTTTTGTTGTTGTTGCTCTTTTTGTTTGAAGGTCATTTGTTGGATCACTTGTTGGAACAATGTCTGTGCAGCAATTTTTCACACTGTGGAGATGACACATTCAAACACTACTGCACAAAAAACTACTAAGAGAAGGATGTGATTCAGTGTTTGTGATCATGTTTCAAACAGGAGAAAATAGTACAGAAACTCTATTTCTCTGCATGTTTGGCTACAAAGACTAACTCCAAGGAATGGTTGCTGAGTATTGTTAAGACAGATACCTCCATATTGGGGCATGATTTCATAGGTTTTTAAAATATATATTTCTGGCCATCTGATCCAGTATTTTATGGTCATCTAAAACGTCATTTGGTGCTTGAGTTCAGTAGAAAATGAAACTAGTGTCAGAGGAAGTTACCTGCCATCCAAATGATTGCAAGTATAAATACAATAATTATGTAGGAGATTATCTCCTCTTAAAATTAAAAAGGTTATATCATCTCAAAAATGGACTAGAAGCTTCTGCAGGACCCTGGTTTGAAGTCTTAAGCTAAGATAGCTTTTCACAATTTGAGGACTACTTAGGGTTCTTCAATTGTAAGATAGAGAGCTAAGTCTCAAAGTTGTAGAGTTTTACTGTTGCTGTAGCTGTTGACAACTTCTAGTAATCATTTTCCTTGAAGCTCAAGTACGAAAATTTTTTGTTGTCTTATCCAGAAGCTAAAATTTCCTGTACCAGAATCAGAATTGTAAGAGTGAAATTGCTTTTTGAGATGTAGCACAAAATTAATATATAATGATGTGTTTAATTATATTCCACGGGTAAATAATGCTATATAAAGTGAGAGTACTGAAAATCTTCAGGGATTCTTGACTTACATATTAAATTATATTACGATTATTCCTGACTAACAAGGGAATTAGAACATAGTAATTTAGGAATACATCTTTTGGTAGAAATTTCCTTAAATAGTCTTTGACTATAAAAACAAATATGTCATTAAGTAGTACACAATTATTTAAATATATTGGTAGTTGCAATTTATACATAGTTAAGACAATTGAAATTTATATTTTTGATCAGGATTTTTAGGTTAAATTTAAGAGCTTCAGTAGAGTGTTAATTAAAGTTTAAATAATGCCAAAGAATCCTAATTGGAGAAAGACCAAAACTTCATGTTACCTGGTGACTCTCTGCACAAGTTAAAGTTTATAAGGCTTTTTCATAGTTGAATTTTCTTTGAAATTTGGAATCAGAATTGGGGAAAGACAAAGAAAATACTGAGAGGGGTCATCAGAAGGGAAAAATAGTAAGAAAATAATGGTATATAAATAAAGAAATGGTTATGAAAATGATTTTAAAATACACAACAAAAAACTGAATATTAATAACAATTCTTTTTAAAAAATAAAGA
This sequence comes from Cebus imitator, assembly GCF_001604975.1. NCBI lineage: Eukaryota > Metazoa > Chordata > Mammalia > Primates > Cebidae > Cebus > Cebus imitator. The sequence goes on from NW_016107777.1 coordinate 856,194, forward strand.
CATTTTGTCAAAATGATTTCGGATTATTTCAAAAATTTCAGCTAATTAGGTAAATATTTTGATAATGCTAAGTGTATCTAGATACAGCAAAATATGGTCACTTTACAGGAAGAGAACATTAATTCTATGTTTTTTTATGTATCTCCCATCCACCAGTGTTTGGTAAATTATCCATAAGTTTTCTTCTTCAGGAATAAAACCCTCAACATGTCATTACTTTGTAAAACTTAAACAAAACATACTTTATTTTTTAAATTCACAATTCATAGACATTATCAGACCAGAGATACAATTTTACCTTTCAGATCTTTTACATTTTTAGTGTGGTCTCAAAATTGTCTTCTTTTTTTTTTTTTAAATTCTTTATAAATGCTTAAAATTAATTAATCTTAATGGACACATGAATAAAAAACGTTTTAATTTTAGCATTGAATTATGCAAATGATAAAATTTTGTCTAGATTGTCATTTTTGAATTGTTATAATAGATGTATTATTATGTAAAATAAAACTTTATGCATATAAAAATTCCCTTAACCCTTCTTTGTTATCTCTGATTTGGATTTTATTTCTCAGAAACCATTTAAAATAACTACCTACTTGGGAATATTGGCAGCTTTGGTTTCTATACAAGAAAAAACTAAAGACAGAAACAAATAACTATCTATTTTGCTATCTTTTTCTCCATAGAATATGTTTTATATAACTGACAAATTTTTTTTTTCCCATTTATTTATTTTATTGTATTTTAGGTTTTGGGGTACATGTGAAGAACATGCAAAATTGTTGCATAGGAACACACATGGCAGTGTGATTTGCTGCCTTCCTCCCCATCACCTACATCTGGCATTTCTCC
>NW_016107777.1:860448-871968 GCF_001604975.1 Cebus imitator
TTGCTTGGTAAATCTTCCTCCATCCCTTTATTTTGAGCCTTTGTGAATCCTTGCATATGAGATGGGTTTCCTGGATACAGCACACTGATGGGTTTTGTCTTTTTAACTGACAAATTTTTAGATGATTATGTGTGTATATGAATAAACTCATATTTGGTTACTGGAGTTATTTTTCTATAAAAATTTAAAATGCTAATTTAAACTTTGTTTAGTCAATAAGACCTCTATATTTTTAATATCGAAATTTTACATGTTTCTAAAGACTATTAATTAACTTAAATTTAATATGTGTCTAGGGTCCTTAAACTGATCAACATCTTAAAATTGTAATTTAAGCCAAGACAGTATTTTAAAATAATTTGTAGGACTATGAGACATCATAAAAATAAACTCTTTAAACTATTTAAAAGAGATAAAATATGGAACTATAATTTCAATAAGCATACTTTTATATTTTAAGATTTAGGCAATTTGTGGAAATAATAACTTACCATAGAATTCTGGGTCCATAGAAATGTGCTAGAGCTGGAAACAGTGTGAATTATAAGAAATTAAGTGCAGGTCTTGTGTCAAGTAAAATCTATTCTAACATATTTTCCCCCTCTGTTATAAATCAGAGACAAAATACAGTTATTCTTAACACAAAAAAATAATTTGTTCAATAAAATTTCCACATATTATGAATATAATGTAAACTCTAACATAAAAAAAATCTCATTTGTAGATATAAAATAATATTTTCAAAGCCCTAACTGTATAGCTTCTTATCAAAGAACAGAGACTTTTACTCAAACTCACAATTATTGCACTACTACACAAAGTAATAACAATATTTACTATTTTTCATATATTTTACATATTATTAAAAATGTACTTAATTGGATCTTTCTAAAGTATAAACAGAAACTTCAGAACAATATTTTATGGCCAATAGTAAAATTTTCCTATTACTATATGAGTAAAAAGCTAGTATATATTAATCTGCTAAGTATGAAACCAATGAGCAGAGTTGTTCTTTTATATTGATCTAAGTGAACTATCTTCTAGAACTGAAAAGTGACTTTACTAAGATGCCTCTCCCTTTAGTTTTCTGATGAATCTCTTAATTGGAGTTTTGTTATTCATTTTCTGTCTAAATACTATTTAAAATTGTTGATAAAAAGAAAAAGGAAAATGCTTTAATTCAAATTTTTACATTTAAAATTCTAATTACATAAATGTTACAGGTAAAATTCGAATTACAGACATTTTTACAGGTAAAATTACATGTTTGAGAAATGTAATTTTCAAATGTAATGTAGCTTTCAAATGTACTTTCTCTTTCTTTCTTTCATTCTGTGTGTGTGTGTGTGTGTGTGTGTGTGTGTGTGTGTGTGTGTGTCTCCCCCCTCTTTAGTATACTTAGCTTAATACTGGGAAAACTTGGATATTTACAGATCCAGGTGAGGGAACAGTGGATGGAGAACAATAAATTTTAAAATGTAAGTGAGAGAAATAACAATCAGTCAAGATCCTTACAGTGGTAACATGGAATCAGAGCAAGGCAGACATTAAACTGAAAAGAAAGTGAAAAAAAATACTGGAAGTTATTCAGAATTATTGAGATGTAGAAGTTATACAGAGATATTGAGGTTGAAACAAAAAGACTAAAGATCTAATGTTACTTGGTTCAGCTATATGCATAAATTGTGATAAAACTGCAGTCTTGAAACACCTGATGAAAAAATGCTGAAGAATCGAAAGGAATGTATTACGAATCAGCGTAAATAATGTATGAGTCAGTGGGCAATTAAAAATTGTTAAATGCAAGAGTGGACTCTAAGATGGTTGATGAGTATAGTGATCCAAGTCCTAACCCCTGCAACTTGTTACTGTCATCTCCCATGGCAAAGTGGCTTTACAAATGTGATTAAATTAAAGCATTTTGGCCTATAGATGGAAAGGTCATCTTCAATCATCCTAATAGTTGTACTAAAACCTCCTGGTTTCTTGAAAGCAGAAAATCTTTCCCAGGTAGAGTCAGCAGGACATGTAAATAAGGAAGAATGGTCAGAGAGACCAAGAATGCTCAGATTTTTAAAAAAATTTATTTATTTTACTTTAGGTGCATGCTATATCTGGCATTTCTCCCCATGTTATCCCTCCCCAATCTCCCCTCCCTCCCCAACCCACCCCGCTATCTCTCCCCATCCCCCTAACTGCCCCCAGTGTGTGATGCTCCTCTCCCTGAGTTTTGAAGACTAAAAAAACTACAAGCAAAAAGTGGAAAAAGTAAGGAAATATATTTTTTCACAAAGTCTCCAGAAAGGAACACACCCTGCTGACACCTTGATTTTTGCCCAGTGAGAACTTTCTTGGACTTCAATCCTGTAGAACTTAAGATGATAAATTCGTGTCATTGAAGCCATTAAGTTTATGATAATTTATTGCAACCACAATAGAAAACTTGTATAAGCATGAGTTGTCTATCTTTTGTTAGTTTTTCTCAAATTTCAAGATCCTGAAATAAAAGCATAAAAACCAAAGATTTTTCTCAATAATAAGGATATGAAAACAAGAACAGCAGAAGGGAAAAGCTAATGCTTTAGCTGATAGTGTAAAATTGTGTATATCATGCATGCGTATTTCCATGAAAGTTGTTCAAGTGCTGTGGGTACTTATTCTTGTGCCACACTTAGGACAAATTATTAAGCAGGATAGGCTTAGAAGACTAGGTAATATACTTTTCTGTATTGATCACTATTTATATTTGTAATTTTGTTTCTCTTTATTACATAATGTTTTAGAATCAGCTCAAAACTTGTGTAAATTTTCTTCTCTTGAGCACATTGTTCTACATGAATATAACCTCAGGCTGATAGGCATTTTTGCCTATTTTTTTACCCTATTTATGACCAGTGCCTGGAATACAATTGGCTCTTAATAAAGTTTTATTAAATGAATGAGTTAATCAGTATAGATAATATTTTAGATCATTTTTTCAGAAGTTTTCATATGCGTTTTATTGCCGATCTCATACATTACTCAAACTGTGTGTAGAAGCCAATCACATTGTTTGCAGCTTTTCCTTCTGACTGAGAGTGGAAGACTTCAATGGTTGGAGATGTCTTGGATCCCGAAGTGCCATGGCTCACTCACGCTATGGGCAAATGACTGTTGAAAATGGCACACGTCCTACTGTTGAGTTGTGAGAGGATGTTCAAGAATATTCCATGGTACCAACAGAAAAGGAAGTCCTAGTTTCCTATGTTTTGGTAGTTTTTGCATGGAAATATATAATATAAATATAGAAATAAAATAAACGTATACACAGCTCACAGATTTTTCACAAAAAAATGCTTGCATAATCAGCACACAAATAAATACATCATGACCAGAAGCAACCTTGTAGCCATTGCCAGTTACTTACTGACCCCTACCTCTGCCTCCACAGATGGACACTATCTTCTACCACCATAGAATAGTTTTGCCTGCTTTAGAAAATTATATATATGGTGTACACACACACACACACGCACACACACATATACACACACATAACCATACTGAACTACTTTGAATAACCTAGCCTGTGGAAGTTGCATAGTTGCTGATAAAATTTGCTTTAGTGCTTCTTGGAACTTAAACTTATGAGCTCTTCAGGGAAGAAAAAAATATCAGGTAATTTTTTAATCAATAGGATCAAAAAGTATAATCCTCATAGATTTTCTTAGAAAGAGTTATTATATCACTGTGCTCCCTTAAGCAAAACAAGCAATGTAAAACAAAAATTCAAACAGGAGAAAACAATATAAATAATTTGTTCTGTTAAACTCTTAAAAATTTTAAAAGAAACAATGAAAATAAACTATATAAATAATTTGTTCTCTGTTAAATTCTTAAAAATTGCAAAAGAAACAATGAAAATAAACTATATAAATAATTTGTTCTCTGTTAAATTCTTAAAAATTGTAAAAGAAACAATGAAAATAAACTATATAAATAATTTGTTCTCTGTTAAACTCTTAAAAATTTTAAAAGAAATAATGCCAGCCAGGCACAGTGGCTCATGCTTGTAATCTCAGCACTTGGGAGGCCGAGGTGGGTGGACCACAAGGTCAGGGGTTCGAGACCAGCTGGGCCAACATGGTGAAAACCCATCTCTACTAAAATACAAAACTAGCCAGGCATGGTGGTTCACGCCTGTAATCCCAGCTACTCAGGAGTTTAAAGCAGGAGAATTGCTTGAGCCCAAGAGGCGGAGGTTGCAGTGAGCCGAGATCACACCACTGCACTCCAGCCTGGGTAACAGAGTGAGACCCTTTCTCAAAAAAACTAAAAAAAGAAAGAATGCCAATGTAAAGCATATCAATAAATATGTTAATATTGATTTTTTGCAATAAAGATTTGAAAGTTGCAAAGTGGTTTCATAAATGAAGGTGAGAATTTTTTACCAAACTAAAGTCTCCTGGAAACTGTGTAAACATGTTTCTAGGATAAAAAGAGATGAATGATTAGGCAGTAAACAGGTCACCAATTAATGAATTTGCTAACCATATTTTTAATACATTAGCCCATTTTTGATTTCTCTGTGAAAAATAACCTGTGTTTAAATTTCCAAGAGCTTGTATGTAGCAAGTAAATTATGATAATTGATATCTCTGGAAGAGAAAAATAAACAAAAATGATCTTTGCCTCTCTAGTTACGAAAGTAGCCATAACCTTTGTTTCTGATCTTTTGAACTAATTGGTCATGATTCTTTCATTAATTAATTTTAGAAAAAAATTAATATTTCTATAGTGTTCAAAACAGTGATGATTGTTTCCGAGCATTCTATTAAGTAGCTGACAAAGGATATCTCAATAAAAAACAGTATTTTCCAAATTTAAGATCCAAATATTATATTAAAGAATATATTGTTGGCCTATATTTCTTAAGTAAAAGATACAATTAAAAATGTATATTTATGTCAAAAAGTAGGAAAATGCATAGAAAATGGTATATCTTAAAATGTTGATTTTTTTTTTTTTTTTTTTCCCATTTATTTATTTTATTGTATTTTAGGTTTTGGGGTACATGTGAAGAACATGCAAAATTGTTTTACTAAGCAATCTTTTTAAGAAATTATAAATATGCAGCCTCTCCCAGAAAAGTATGGTCATAACTTCTCTCTCCTCAAATTTCCAACCACTTCTCCCATCTCCTTACTCTCCGATGCTGACTTTGACTACTTATTTGAGAAAACAGTAGAAATAAGAAGAGAGGTTCCATAAGATTCCTCAGCATCTTCCAATCTACCTTTATCTGATCCAATATACGCCCCTTACATCTTATTACTATGAGTGAAGCTCAATGTCTTTATTTGTGCACCAACCCCTTCCCCTGTTACCACATGAGCACATGCTGTAGTAACTGTCTCCTTTCTGCATCATGTTTTCCCCATCTATGATATCTCTACATTGCTAAATGACAATCCACTTGTCTTCTCTTAGTCCTCAGTACATTATGTATCAGCAGCATCTGCCAATGTGGATCACTTCCTCTGTCTTAAAATGTATTGATTTTTTTCTCTTAGCTTTCAGATGTTACCTCCCTGTTGTTCCCCAACTTGACCATTTGTTTCTCTATCACATTCACTTGTTATTTTTCTCCTCTTCTTCTGACTGCCTAAAATTGCAGTTTCCCAGGCCTCCTTGACCCTATTTTTCTATGTAATTGTATTCACTCCTGTGGTTGTTTCACTTAGTCTCATGACTTTACCAAATATCTCTGATAACTAGTAAGTTTTCTTTGCAGCCCAGATTTTCTTCCTCAAATCCAGACTTACTTATCCAAAGGTCTACCTGACATCACCTTTTGTATATATAATGGAAATCTCAAAATTAACTTGCCATAAACTGAACTGAACATTTTCCATTGCAAACCTACTCGATTCTTATTATTTTCATTGTATCTCTCTACTTTATAATGGCAGTTCCAAACACTTAATGACTTAGACCAAAGGCTGTAGAGTTAACCCTGATGAACCATGTGTGTAAAGAACTTATTTTCCAGTACAATATCTAATAAAAGATTCATTTCAAAAATACATAAAATATCATAAAATTCAACAATGAGGAAATAAACATTTTAAAAAAGGCAAATGATCTGAATGGAAATGTCAACAAAGGAGATATACAGATAGTAAATAAGCATATAAAAATGTCCAAAATTGTCAGTTATTAGAGAAATACAAATTAAAATCAAAATGAGATCCTAGTCTTAGGATTTATGCAAATAAATTGAAAACTATGTAACATAAAATATGCAATATATATGTATATATAAAATATGGAAAAATATATGTGTATATATATATTTTTTAGTTTTATTAAAAATATCCAAAATTTGGAAAGGACCACTGTGTTCTTCAACAGATAAATGTAAACAAACTGGCATATCCATACAACAACATACTATCTGCAATGAAAAGGAAGAGGTTTTTATTCACATAACAACACAGTACTAGATGGTAGATACACAGCTAGGCATTTCTCAAAATTCACAGACTATACACCGTAAAATTTACTGCATGGATATTGGGAATTCACATAATGGAATGCAGAGTATAAAAGAGGACTCTAACTGCATTACAAATGTGTGATATATATTAGGGAATTGGTTGGGGGAAAGTTAGAAGACCCAAGTAATTTTGGAAAGCAGCTTTTTCAGTGGTTATTGTACACATATATTATATACAGCTAGTGCTTGACTTACGACCATGATTGGTTCTGACAGACCGGTCGTAACACGATTTGGCCATAAGTTGAGTAGGCTATATGTACAGTACTGTGAAATGATGTTATAAAAAATTTTAAGTCATATTTTATCATAATTTTCTTTCATTATTGTTATATATCATAATTTTCTTTGTTGATTTTATGCCATTTGTATCATCTCTACACCACTTTGTTTCTTATTTTTACATTCGTCAGGTTTAAGTAAAACACTGTATTACCAGTACAACTGGTTTAATATTTGCAAAACATACAAAATTACAAAATACAGGTGCATACAAAAATTCAAAATACAGGTGTAAAAAATACCATAGGAAACATTTTCCCAATTGCAAAACATATCAAAATATATAAACATGTACGATACAATTTATTGGCCGCTGGTGCTTGTCTGCGGATTGTTGATGTCGTCATCTGAGGCAGCAGTTGGGGTTACCAGAGTTGGTCTTTTCATAAACATGGTGAGCTTTGTCTGAATTGTATGCTTCTTTTTTTCTTCATAAATTTCACGATACAGACGAAATACATCGTGCGTCATCCATTCAATCCTTGCAAATCGTTGGATGTTTGGGTCCATTGCTTCGAAATGTATAAGAAGTTTATTCAATAAAGATAAACTGTCTGATAATCCCTTAGTGGTGGACTTTCTTTCTGGCTCCTCCTCTTCGTTCTCTGCGTCTCTTCTTTCGATTAGCTCTTCATTTGTAAGTACTCCAGATTCTTTGCCTAGCCACTCTTCGACATCTTCCATTTCACACTCCAAAGAAAGGTCTTTAGCGAGTTTTACTATTTTTTCCTGAATTGTTTCAAGTTCATGTTCACTGTCAAATCCATCAAAATCATTAACATAGTGCTTAACACAATTTTTCCATGTGCCATTCATGCACTTTGTCCTCACAGCCTCCCAGGAGGTAGCGATATTCTTGATACACATCAAAATGTTGTAGTGTTTCCAAAAATCTTGCAATGTTAGTTCTGAGTCAGCATCTATAGCAGATATTGCTTGACTGAAGGTGGTTTGGAGATAGTTGACCTTTAATGTAGCAATCGAACCTTGGTCCATAGGCTGGATGAGTGGAGTCGTGTTTGGCAGAAGACAAACAAATTTTATATCTGGATGGAGATCGCCAAGATGTGGTGGATGTCCAGGTGCATTATCAAATAGCAATAAAATCTTGAAAGGAATATCTTTCTCCAAACAATATTCTTGAACTTGAGGAATAAAACAGTTCATAAACCAGTCTTCAAACAATCCTTGTGTCATCCATGCTTTATGTTGAGAATGAAAGTAGACAGGCAGTGTGCACTTGTTAACATTCTTGAACGCATGCGGGTTGTCTGAGTGATAAATTAAGAACAGATTCAGCTTAAACCCTGCAATGTTCCCGCCAAGCAGCAGAGTTAGCCTATCATTAAATGCTTTAAATCCCGGCATTCTTTTGGCCTCTTTGTGAACACAAGTGCGTGCTGGCATCCGTTTCCAAAATAATCCAGTTTCATCAACACTGAAAATCAGTTCTGCTAGACATCACTCATCTGTAATTAATTCATGCAAACTATCAACAAACTTACATGCTCCTTCCTCATCCACACTAGCTGCTTCTCCAGTCACTCGAACACTATGCATTTGGAATCTTTTCTTGAATCTCTGGAACCAGCCAGTGCTTGCTACAAATTCCTGACTGTAATCTCCAGTACACTCCTTCAGAGTCTGAAATAGACTTCTCGCCTTCATCTGCACAGTAAAAAGACTTAATGGTGCCTGTTTTTTAATTTGATCTTCCATCCAAATATATAGCAATTTCTCCATTTCGTGGTTGGGCCCGCTTCATTGCTTTGTTATAACTGTTGATTGCATGGGTGCAGAACCTTTCACAGCTTCATGAATTCTTTCTTTATCTTTCAAAATCATCGACACAGTCGAATTGTGATAACTTCGTATCGCATGCGATCACATTCACTTTCTTTTCTCCTTCGTACTGCTTAATTACCTTCATCTTCGTTTCGAGATGAATGGCCTTTCTTTCTTTCTTGGCAGGCTGAGGCATAGACAAAGACAATTTCCTCTTGGTAGACATCTTGGGAGGGGTTTCATGAAAAACATCCAAGACACGAAACACAAATTGCTGTACCGAGTCTGGGATAACAGTTGAAATGGTGCACGCGGAGATGGTAGTGCTGCCGGAAGCTGGTCCGCACTGTTGTACGCCCAGTCGGGCAACGTTTGCGCTGCCAGACGCAGAGCAGTCGTGGCTAGCGATTGTGGTTGTAAAGTCTAATGGTCGTAAGTTGCATAGGTTGTAAGTCGATCAATACCTGTATGTTTTACTACATGAACATGCCAGATAATAGTAAATTATTTAAAGGAAACTAACTTAACTCTGTGTGATTAAAAACTGGTTAAAAACTAACAACATATATAATCAAATTTATCTTTCTACTTTATGTTAATTGACAGTATTTAATTTTTAAGAGAAAAAAGTTTAAATTTTCTACCAATGGGCTAGGACTGGAAAGCAGATATTTTTACTAGCCTTAACAAATGATGTGATAATGCTAAATAGTGATATAAAATTGTTAGATATTTTATTTAGTGTAATTTCATTATTAAGGCCTTTTCCTTTAAATTAAAAAAAGTTATCTTTAATAACTTTTGGAGGATTGAAGACATATATAATAATAATATAAACATTTACTCTCTTGGAGTATCTAAGTAAAATCTGTTCAACCATTTCTGTAATGAGAATGAGTCTTGAAGAATATTACTTTACACCATCATAGATAATTGCAACTCTATTTTAAAAGCTTGCTAAGCAAGATAAATTAAATTGACTGCTATCTTCAAATAACGAAAAATAGACTTAGTTACTATAATTAAAATATGACTATTTTGAAAATCTTCTTACAAATGTTTCTTATACAGAATTACATATTAATAATATACAATTTCCATGTTTTACTATGCAAATTAATTCAGTTATCTATATCGTATTACATAAAATACTTAGAAAATCTACCCTCTCACTGATATTTTTAGATACTGCTGAAATCCCATGAATGAGTTTGTACTCTTACTACATAGTTGACTATTTTTCCTATGACACTATGGAGAGATGTCGGCAAATGAACAATTTTTCTGATTTAGAAGAGCTAATTCTTTATCAAGATTTTATTATATACTTTTTGCATCAAAAGAGAGCCCCTTGAGCCAGGCACTTACTGTGTGGTGCACATTTGTAGGATGAGCAACTCAGAAAGATGAGGCAGGATGATTGTTTGAGCCCAGAAGCCCAGAAGTCTAAGCCTGCAGGGGGCAATGATCTTGACTATGAATAGCCACCGCACTCCAGCCTGGATCATAGACTCCCTCTCAAAAAAGAGCACTTTCATAAGCAGTTTTCTACAATTCTTCATTTTCAGACAAAGTAAATGTTACAAACTCAGAAAAAGCTACAATACTTTGCTCTGAAATGCACTCACTAGATTTGCTTTATCAGGATTCAATTATTACACCTTGGACACGATGTACCCTCCCTGTGGACTCATGGAGGCCCTCAAACTTGGGGCAGAAGGGACTGCAGGACTGTGGTCCAGCTTTGTTTCCATTTGTCAGTGCACATGACCTACATGATGGCTAAAAATTTGGAGAAATAAATGCTTTATATGGGACGCTCATATATCGATAGAAGGACTCTCTTTTAGTTTATTATTTTTTATAGAAATCAACTCATTTTCTTTACAAATGTTAACACAAAGTTTCTTTATAAATTCCACTTGTCTGCAACATGGGCATATAAACTAAGTAAAAAATAATCAGGCCATGGATTTTAGTGTTGGAAATGTGAAGAAACCTCATGGTGCTTGGGAACATAAGAACCTAACACCTAACCTTTTTTTCTGATAAATTCGTATAATTTTCAATATAATCTTTTTTACTTTTTAAGTATCAATCAAGTCGTAAATTCATAATGTTTTCTTCCTTCCTTTCTTTTAAATTTTTTATTCTTTATTTTACTTTTTTGAGACAGAGTTTTGTTCTGCCAGCCAGGCAGGAGTAAAAGGGGCTATCTAAGCTCACTGCAAGCTCTGTCTCTGGGTTCAAGCAATTCTCCAGCCTCTGCCTCCTGAGTAGCTGGGATTACAGGCATGCACCACACCACCGGGATAATTTTTGTATTTTTAGCAGAGAAGGAGTTTTGCCATGTAGGCCAGGCTGATCTTGAGCTCCTGACCTCAAGTGATCCTCCTACCTCTGCCTCCCAAAGTACTGGGATTACAGGTGTAAGCCACTGTGTCCAGTCGATTTTTTTACTCTTAATTAAAAATTAATTTATGTTCCATGTCTGACTATACTTGAAAGACACAGATAAATAACAATTAGTAATGGCCAAAGCAGAATTATTTTGCTAACTTTAATGAGAATTAAATATAGTGTCATTAATAACATTTAATTTGATATAGGAATACATTCATATATATTAAAATATCTTCTATTATTTTTACTTTATTAGGAAAGAGTACTGAATTTTTTTTCACATTTATTTATTTTATTGCATTTTAGGTTTTGGGGTACATGTGAAGAATATGCAAGTTTGTTGCATAGGTATACACATGGCAGTGTGATTTGCTCCTTTCCTCCCCATCACCTACGTCTGGCATCTCTCCCCTTGCTATCTCTCCCCAGCTCCCCACACCCCACCGTCCCTCCCCTATTTCCCCCCAACTCACCCCAGTGTGTAGTGCTCCCCTCCCTGTGTCCATGTG
>NW_016107777.1:872836-925742 GCF_001604975.1 Cebus imitator
TGTGGAGTTTGATTAGGTCCCATTTGTCTATTTTGGCTTTTGTTGTCAATGCTTTTGGTGTTTTGGTCATGAAGTCCTTGCCTACACCTATGTCCTGAATTGTTTTGCCTAGATTTTCTTCCAGGGTTTTTATGGTGTTAGGTCTTATGTTTAAGTCTTTAATCCATCTGGAGTTAATTTTAGTGTAAGGTATCAGGAAGGGGTCCAGTCTCTGCTTTCTGCACATGTCTAGCCAGTTTTCCCAACACCATTTATTAAACAAGGAATCCTTTCCCCATTGCTTGTTTTTGCCTGGTTTGTCGAAAACCAGATGGCTGTAGATATGTTGTGTTGCCTCCGAGACCTCTGTTCTGTTCCATTGGTCTATATCTCTGTTTTGGTACCAGTGCCATGCTGTTTTGATTACTGTAGCCTTGCAATATAGTTTGAAGTCCGGTAGTGTGATGTCTCCTGCTTTGTTCTTTTTGCTTAGAATTGACTTGGCTGTGCAGGCTTTCTTTTGGTTCCACAAGAAGTTTAAGGTGTTTTTTTCCAGTCCTGTGAAGAAGGTCATTGATAGCTTGATGGGGATAGCACTGAATCTGTAAATTACTTTGGGCAGTATGGCCATTTTCATGATATTGATTCTTCCTAACCATGAACATGGAATGTTTCTCCATCTGTTTGTGTCCTCTCTTATTTCGTTGGGCAGTGACTTGTAGTTCTCCTTGAAGAGGTCCTTTATGTTCCTTGTTAGTTGTATTCCTAGGTATTTTATTCTCTTTGTAGCAATTGAGAATGGCAGTTCGTTCTTGATTTGGCTCTCTTTAAGTCTGTTATTAGTGTGTAGGAATGCTTGTGATTTTTGCACATTGATTTTGTATCCTGAGACTTTGCTGAAGTTGATTATCAGTTTCAGGAGATTTTGGGCTGAGACGATGGGGTCTTCCAGATATACAATCATGTCGTCTGCAAATAGAGACAATTTGACTTCCTCCTTTCCTATTTGAATGTCCTTTATTTCTTTTTCTTGCCTGATTGCTCTCGCTAGAACTTCTAATACTATATTGAATAGGAGTGGTGAGAGAGGGCACCCTTGTCTACTGTCACATTTCAAGGGGAATGCTTCCAGTTTTTGCCCGTTGAGTTTGAAATTGGCTGTTGGTTTGTCATAAATAGTTTTTATTATTTTGATATACGTTTCACCAATACCTAGCTTATTGAGGGTTTTTAGCATAAAGAGCTGTTGAATTTTGTCAAAGGCCTTCTCTGCATCCATTGAGATAATCATGTGGTTTTTGTCTTTGGTTCTGTTTATGTGGTGAATTACGTTTGTAGACTTGGTATGTTGAACCAGCCTTGCATCCCCGGGATGAAGCCTACTTGATCATGATGGATAAGCTTTTTGATGTGCTGTTACAATTGGCTTGTCAGTATTTTATTGAAGATTTTTGCATATAAGTTCTTCAGGAATAATGGCCTGAAGTTTTCTTTTCTTGTCGAGTCTCTGCCAGGTTTTGGAATCACGATGATGTTGGTCTCATAAAATGATTTAGGAAGAATTCCCTCTTTTTTATTGTTTGGAATAGTTTTGGAAGGAATGGTACCAGCTCCTCTTTGTATGTCTGGTAGCATTCGGCTGTGAACCTGTCGACCTGGGCTTTTCTTGGGTGGTAAGCTCTTAATTGCTGCCTCAACTTCAGACCTTGTTATGGGTCTGTTCGTGGTTTCAGCTTCTTCCTGTTTTAGGCTTGGGAGGAGGCAAGTGTCCAGGAATTTATCCATTTCTTCCAGGTTTACTAGTTTATGTGCATGGAGTTGTTTGTAATAATCTCTGATGATGGTTTGAATTTCTGTGGAATCTGTGGTGATATCCCCTTTATCGTTTTTTATTGCATCAGTTTGGTTATTCTCTCTTTTCTTTTTTATTAATCTGGCTAGTGGTCTGTCTATTTTGTTGATCTTTTCAAAAAATCAGCTCCTGGATTTATTGATTTTTTTGAAGGGTTTTTTTCTGTCTCTATCTCATTCAGTTCTGCTCTGATCTCAGCTATTTCTTGTCTTCTGCTAGACTTTGAGTTTTTTTGATCTTGCTTCTCTATATCTTTCAATTTTCATGATAGGGTGTCAATTTTTGATCTCTCCTTGCTTCTCATGTGGGCACTTATTGCTATATATTTTCCTCTAGAGACTGCTTTAAATGTGTCTTAGAGATGACGGTATGTTTTGTTTTCATTCTCGTTGGTTTTGAAGAACATCTTTATTTCTGTCTTCATTTCATTGTTTATCCAGTCAACATTCAAGAGCAGGTTGTTCAGTTTCGATGAAGCTGTGTGGTTCTGGGTTAGTTTTTGAATCCTGAGTTCTAACTTGATTGCACTGTGGTCTGAGAGACAGTTTATTATGATTTCCATTCTTTTGCATTGGCTGACGAGAGATTTACTCCCAAATATGTGGTCAGTTTTGGAGTAGGTGTGATGTGGTGCTGAGAAGAATGTATATTCTGTGGATTTGGCGTGGAGAGTTCTGTAAATGCATATTAGGTTTGCTTGATCCAGGTCTGTGTTCAAGTCCTGGATATCCTTGTTAATTTTCTGTCTGGTTGATCTGTCTAATGTTGACAATGGGGTGTTAAAGTTTCCCACTATAATTGTGTGGGAGTCTAAGTCTCTTTGTATGTCATTAAGAACTTGCCTTATGTATCTGGGTGCTCCTGTATTAGGTGTGTATATATTTAGAATCGTTAGCTCTTCTTGTTGCATTGATCCTTTTACCATTATGTAATGTCCTTCTTTGTCTCTTATGATCTTTGTTGCTTTGAAGTCTAATTTATCAGAGATGAGAATTGCAACTCCTGCTCTTTTTTGCTCTCCATTTGCTTGGTATATGTTCTTCCATTCTTTTATTTTGAGCCTTTGTGTATCCTTGCATGTGAGATGGGTTTCCTGGAGACAGCACCCCGACGGGTTTTGGCTTTATATCCAATTTGCCAGTCTGTGTCTTTTGATTGGGGCATTTAGTCCATTTACATTTAGGGTTAATATTGTTATGTGTGAATTTGATACTGCCATTTTGGTGCTATCTCGCTGTTTTGCCCATTAGTTGATGCAGATTCTTCATTCTGTTAATTCTCTTTACCATTTGGCATGTTTTCGGAGTGGCTGGTACTGGTTGTTCCTTTATATGTGTACAGCTTCTTTCAAGAGCTCTGGTAAAGCTGACCCGGTGGTGATGAAATCTCTGAGTACTTGCATGTTCCCAAAGGATTTTATTTTTCCTTCACTTATGAAGCTTAGTTTGGCTGGATATGAGATTCTGGGTTGAAAGTTCTTTTCTTTAAGGATGTTGAATATTGGCCCCCAGTCTCTCCTGTCTTGTAGGGTGTCTGCTGAGAGATCTGCCGTGAGTCTGATGGGCTTCCCTTTGTGGGTAACCCGACCTTTCTCTCTGGCTGCCCTTAGTATTTTCTCCTTCATTTCAACCCTGTTGAATCTGATGATTATGTGCCTTGGGGTTTCTCTTCTTGACAAATATCTTTGTGGTGTTCTCTGTGTTTCCTGGACTTGAATATTTGCCTGCCTTGCTAGGTTGGGGAAGTTTTCCTGGATAATATCCTGAAGAGTATTTTCCAATTTGGATTCATTGTCTTTGTCGCATTCTGGTACGCCTATCAAATGTAGATTAGGTCTTTTCACGTAGTCCCACATTTCTTGGAGACTTTGTTCATTCCTTTTTAGCCTTTTTTCTCTATTCTTGCCTTCCCATTTTATTTCATTGAGTTCATCTTCGACCTGTGATATCCTTGCTTCTGCTTGGTCAGTTCGGCTGTTGATACTTGTGCATGCTTCATGAAGTTCTCGTGTTGTGTTTTTCAGCTCCATCAATTCATTTATATTCCTTTCTATTTTTTCCATTCTCGTTAGCATTTTGTCAAATCTTTTTTCAAGGTTCTTAGCTTCTTTGCATTGGGTTAGAACATGTTCTTTTAGTTCACAGAAATTTCCTACTACCCACCTTCTGAAGTCTGATTCTGTCATTTCATCACACTCGTTCTCCATCCAACGTTGTTCCCTTGCTGGTGAGGAGTTTTGATCCTTTGTAGGAGGAGAGGTGTTCTGGTTTCGGGTGTTTTCATCCGTTTTGCTCTGGTTTCTTCCCATTTTTATGGATTTATCCACCTGTTGTCTTTGTAGTTGCTGGCTTTCAGATTGGGTCTCTGAGTGGACATTCTGTTTGTTGATGATGAGGTTATTTCTGTTTCTTGGTTTTCCTTCTGACAGTCTGGCCCCTCTGCTGTTGGTCTGCTGAGGCCCACTCCAGGCCCTGTTTGCCTGGGGTTCACCTGCAGCAGCTGAACAGTAAGGGTTGTTACCAGTTTTCTTCTTCTGCTATCTTTGTCCCAGAAGGATACCCACCAAGTGTCAATCTGATCTCTCCTTTATGAGGTGGCTCTTTGGATATACAGGGGTCAGAGAGCTGCTTGAGGAGACGGTCTCTTCTTTTTAGGAGCTCAAATGCAGAGCTGTGAGCTCCATTGTTCATTCAGAGCTGCTGGGCAGGTACGTTTAGGTCTGCTGCAGCAGAACTCATAAACCACTTTTTGTTCCCAGGTCCTCTGTCCCAGGGATTTAGGGCTTTATGAATTTCCGTTATGCTGCTGCCTTCTTTTTTTTTCCTTCAGAGCTGCCTTGCCCAGCAAGGAGGCAGCCTAGTCACTGTCTGCCTGTAGAGGCTTTGCTGAGCTGTTGTGTGCTCTGCCCAGCTGTCGAGTGAACTTCCCTGCAGTCCTGTTTATATGGGTGTAGTTAGAACTGCTTCATCAATGGTGGCCTGCCTCTGTTAAGGCAGAGTCTCTCTGCACTGGTGGGTTGCCTTGGTAATGGCGGACTGCCTCAGCAATGGCGGTTGCCTTGGCAATGGTGGGCTGCCTCAGCATTGGCTGACTTGGCAACAGCGGACTGCATCGGCATTGCCTGACTGCCTCCGTAGTGGTGGGCTGCCTCGGTAATGGTGGACGCCCCTCCTCCACAGAACTTGACCATCCTGGGTTCAGCTGCACTTGCTGTGAAACTCTCAATCCAGAGAGTTTCTGACTGCTGTTTTTTGTGGGGGTGGGTCCAGCCGAGCCTGATTGCCTGGCTCCCTGCCTCAGAGCCTTTTTTTTTTTTTTTTTTTTTTTTTTTTTTTTTTTGCTGGTGTTCCAGTCGCCTGTTGAAGAGGCTCCAGTGCCTGTGTGTTTTCCCCTGCGGCAAGTCACTGTGCTGGCTTAAACAGTGGCACTGAGATTCGTGGCGCTTTTTTGCCCTGGAATCTATTGTCCTGGTTCCCTGCTCAGTCCCCTTTTTAAACAGATGAATGGATGACTTCCTGTGGCTGTAATTGCCAGCCAAAAGGGCACCCGGACTGGTGTATTTTGTATGGAGAACCGCTGCTCCGGGGTGCCGACAAAGCCGCCACACGGGGCAAAGCAGCAGAGGCCTGCTGGCACAGCTGCCCTGGCCGAAACAGCTGTGCTGGTGACCTGTGGAGCTCCTCCGCCTGGGAATTTCCTACTCTGTGGGCAATAAAAATGCGGCGTCTACTCACACTCTGTGATTTCACTGGGCGCTGCAATCCTGAGCGGTTCCTAAATGGCCATCTTGGATCTATATCCTGAGTTTGTTATAATTTGGGGGGAACTCATTTAATCTGTTAAGAATATAACACTCTGATTATATTATGGAGTGGTATATTCTCCATGTAGAGTATTTATTGTTATGTAGTTATATTTATCAATTTATAATTTCAATTAAATTTAGAGTATGTCTTGCTATTTTTTTTATTTTGAGATTTTCTTTAGTTAACAGAAGTGGTATATTGATTTAAATAATATTATAATCTCTGTTACCAAAAACTTTATGGAAATATTTACTGGAAACTTCTCACTACCCAAAATTTTAAAGTAACTAGAAATTTTAATAAAAATGGGCCACTATTTTCAGTGATAATATGCAAATACTACAATTGTTACTATTACAAAGGTTTTGCCTTGTTGGGAAACACTGCAAAGGAGAAAGTACTTACAGAGTACCTACATAAATTGGTTATGAGTAACATATAAACAAGGAACAACAAACTGTGGAAGGCCACAGGAGGCCTCTGAGGAGAAAGGCCGCTTCATGCCTCATGTTGCAGTGCATAGTGACCTAGGCTCTATTACCATAAACATTGTGCTCAAGGATGTAAAAACCCTACATAGCACTATGACGTAGCCAGACTTGTAGCTCCTTGTAAGCCCCGAGTTCCATCAGCTGTACATAAATAATAAGCTAAAGATAACTATATGTTCTTGTTTTGTTAAACTCCCAAACCACCACTTTTATCAATCCTTAAGATAACATACCAGTTCTGGCTCACTGATTCATTCCACCATCACTCCACCACTACCCTATGGATGAAAGTGATTGTAATCAATAAATAGTGTGGATGATCAGAGCTCAGGGCCTTCACTGTTTCCTCCAGAGTAATAAAGTGATGGCCCCCTGGTCCCACTTTTTCTCTTAATCTATCTTTTTCTCATTCCTTTGTTGCTACTGAACTCGGCATTCCCACAGCTAATGTAGGACTGGCTCCCTACATTCTGGCACCCAATGTGTGGGTCTCATGGATTCTCTACAGTGCCAAAACACCAGATTTGTAGAGATCTCATAGATAGCTTTTCAATTTTATAATGTGCACATAGAGATGGATGGATAAATGTTCTTTTACTAGCTATGGAAATAAGATCAGTTTATTGTCATTAACATTTCTGAACATGCTAACTATATGTTAGACAATTTGCTAGCTAATGGATAGCAGAAAGACAGAACTTCAAAATTCTACATAAATATGGTTGTAAAATGAATTAGGATAGAATAAAATAGCAGGGGTAAGTAATGAAGACACATCCAAAGGATAAATCAATTGTGTCTTACTATAACACAGAAAGCATATTGCAATACAATCATAGATAAATGGCTTACCAGTTAAAGTCCTGTGATTAAAATCCAACAGAATTCTCCTGAACTTTTGACCTCAGGTCAAACAGTGCTTTTACATTTATTTTTCATTTACCTAAACTTCTGACCACAATATGATAATTTAAAAAATTAAAGCAGTGACACTATAAGATGACAAAATAGAGTTCTTTGGTTTTACTCTTCTCCACAGAACTCTAACCAGTAGCCATCCACAGACAAGAATACCACCATGAATATATGAGAATTTGAAAGTGAGGCTGAGATATCCTCTTGGACCACAAAAGCAGGAAAAACTTTGATCAAACAGTGAGAGAAATGACTGTCTTTGACTGTGTCACAGCTTCCCCAGGACAGCATGGCACCACACAGAGAGAGCTTCCCCAGACTTTGAGTTTTTATAGTGGGAAAAGTGAGTTGGAAGTGAACATCCAGCTTCCGGGATTCTTCACAGGAGGCTCACACATGATTCATTTCACAAAAAAACCTTAGTTATATTGACAAGCTAAACCACCTGGGGTCATTTAAGAACCAAGAGCAGGGATGTGGCCCACAGCAACAAGCATGCAGATCTCGGTGGCTGCTTGCATTTTAGCCAATGAAGACAACCACCCAACAGCAGTTCTTTGCATTACACTTCAGAAAATATGGTTGGTGTGTCTTGCAGGCTTAAAACTCTGACTGGCTGCCCTATGCAGCCCAGTAGCTCTCACTCTCTTCCCGAGGTTAATTCTAGCCAGCCACTGTGCCAGCCATTGAAACCAAAATGCTTCATCCAGGATGGTGCCAGCTGCAGCAGCCCTGGACTTAGTGTACCTTCTAGTGCTACAACAGCTGCAATGGTCATGGGCTTAGGGACCACAACAGATGCTCTGCTTAGAATTTCTGGACGGGTTTACTGTTGAAGGACATTGTCAGTCAAAGCTGGACTAAAAATCTTCAATAAATACACAATTCTTAAATGCGCAGATGTTGATGCCTGACCATAAGGATCAAGAACAATCAGGGAAACATTATTACATCACCAAATAGACATAATAAGGTGCTGGTGACTGACTGTAAAGAAAAATAGATAAATTAATTACTTTCTAAAGAAGTTAAAATATCTCTTTTAAGAAAACAGCAAACCAAAATAAAATTTAGAGTAATAAATCAGAAACTTACAGAAATTTAACAGAGAGACTGAAATAATAATCAAAAATAAGCAGAAATTTTGGAGCAGAAAATACAATGAGCAAAATGAAAAATAAAATAGAAAGCATGAATAGTTGACAGAAAGAATCTGTGACTCAAGACAGGTTATTTGAAGTATATTGCTAGAGGAGAAAGGAGAAAAAAATAATAAAAAGGAATTAGGAAAGCTTGAAGTACTAATGGAACACCATTACAAAAGCAAATGTTTGAGTTATTGGTGTCAAGAGGGAGTAAAGAAAGATAAAGGGGCTAGTGTATTTAAATAAATAATGGCAAAAAACTTTCCAACCCTGTAGAAAGACATAAATACCCAAGTACAGGAAGGTCAAGAGTTTCCACACAGATTCAATTCAATTAAGACTATACCAAGACATAATGTAGTCAAACTTTTAAAATCAAAGACAAAGAAAGCATTCTGACAGTAGCAAGAGAAAAAAGCAAATAGCATGTAACGGAGTCCGAATACACGTAGCAGCAAATTCTCAGCAGAAATCTTACAGGCCAGAAGACAATAGGATGATATATTCAAGGTACAGAATGAAAAAACAAAAACAAAACACACAAAAGAGCAAAACTGACAATCAAGAATATGGTACCAGCAAAATTCCCTTCAGAAATGAAGAAGAGATAAGACTTTCTTAGATAAATAAAAGCCAAGGGAGTTCATTATCACAAGACCTACCTTACAAGAAATGTTAAGAGTATTTCAAGCTTAACAAAACAAAAAATATATATTAATAGGTAACATAAAAACACTTGAAGGTACAAAATTCACTGATAAAAGTAAGTACATGGTCAGAGTCAGAATCCTTTAATATGCTGTTGGTGATATATGAATTGTTTATATCGTTAGCATAAGGATTAAAAGAAAAAATGTTAGCAATAATAATTAAAGTAATTTTAAGGAATATGCAATGTGAGAAGGTGTAAATTGTGACAACAAAAATTCAAAATGAAGAGAAACAAGTAAAGTGTAGAGGGTTTTATTTGTAATCTATATTAAATTGTTATTAGCTTATATAGTTATACAGTTAAAACTATGCAGTGTTTTCTCCAAGCCTCATGGTAACTACAAAGCAAATTCTTACACATGCACAAAATAAAAGCAAGAAATCAAAACATACTGCTAATGAAAAATCACTTAAGCACAAAAAAAGATAGAAAGAGGTAAACAAAGTATCTGACAATCAAGACTACAAAAACAAAATGGCAGTAATAATTTTTCCTATCAATAATTACTTTAAATGTAAATGGTTAAATTTGCTTATTAAAAGGCATAGTATGGTGTAATGTATTAAACACACACACACACACACACACACACACACACACACACACCAAGACCCAACTATATGCTACCAATAGCAACACCAAAAAAAGTGTATTTCAATTACAAGGAAGCACATATAATGAAATGATGGGATACAAAAAGATATTTCATGAAACTGGAAATTTAAAAAGAATAGAATAGCTCTACTTAGATGAAACAGACTATCAAATTAAAACTGTAAAAAGACAATATCCCAATCAACATAGATGCAAAATTTCTTAGTAAAATGCTATCAAACTGGATTTAACAGACCTTTAAATATCATCCAACATGATTAAGTAAGATTCAGCCTAAAGATGCAAGGATTGCTCAACATATGTAAATCAATAAATATAAACATCACATTAATAGAATATAGGGAAAAACAATCATTTCAATAGATCAGTATTGGACAAAATTCAAGTGGTCAATTTAGCAAGAGGACATCATAATTGTAAATAAAAATGTGCCCAATATTAGATCACCTAAATATATAAAGCAAACATTAATAGATCTTAAGGTGAAATTAGACTGCAGTACAATAATATCAGGAGATTTTTATCCCCACTTTCAGCAATTGACAGACTATCTATAGAGATAGTCAACAAGGAAACATGGGATTTAAATTACACTCTAAACCAAATGGAACTAATAGATATATATAGAATATTTCTACCCAATAAATGCAGAATGTACATTCTTCTCACTTGCAAACGGAACATTCTCCAGGATGGGAAATAAATTAGTCAACAAAAAAGAGTTAGCAAATTCAAATGAGTAGAAATTGTATCAAGTATCCTTTCTGACAATTATTTAAAGCAAGAAATCAATAACGTGAGGAAGTCTGGAAAATTTGGAAATGCATAGATATTAAAGAACATGCTCAGAAGCAATAATGAGTCAATGAATGAATTAAAAAGTAAATAAAAAATTTAGTGAGAAATATGAAAATGGAAACAAAACATACTAAATTTATAGAGCACAGCAGAAGCAGTTCTAAGAGTGATGTTTGCAGCAACAAATGTCAACAAAAGACCAACAGCCAACCAACCTAACTATGTATCTCAAGCAACTAAAAAACAAGAATAAACTAAGACCAAAGTTAATTGAAAAAGAAAATAGTAAAGGTTAGAGCAGAAAGAAATGAAACAGAAAACAGAAAAAATATAAGAGATCAATGAAATTTAAGGTTGAAATTTTGGAAAGATAATATCAACAAACCTTTAGTTAGAGTAAGAAAAAAGTGAGAAGACTCAAATTAAAAAAGTTAGAGAGGAAAAGGGAGATGATATGGTTTGGATCTGTGTTCCTACTCAAATCTCATGTTGAATTGTTATCCTCAGTGCTGGAGGTGGGGCCTGGTGGGAGGTGACTGAATCATGGGGGTGAATCCCTCATAAATGGTTCAGCACCATCCCCACAGTGTTATTCTAGTGATAGTGAATGAGTAAGTTACCATAAGATCTGGTTGTTTAGAAGTGTATAACACCTCTGTACCTCTCTGCCTTCCTTCTGCTTAGGCCATATAAGACATGCCTGCTTTCCCTTTGCCTTCTACCATGATTGCAAGCTTACTGAGGCTTCTCGAGAAGTAAAAGTTAATATGCTTCCTATACAGCCTAGAGAACTGTGAGCCAATTAAGCATCTCTTCTTTATCAATTACCCAGTCTTGTGTATTTTTTAATGGCAGTGTGAGAATGACACACAGGAGACATTACAGATGACATAATAGATACAAAAAAGATTGGAAGACACAGTTAAAACAATTATATGACAACAAATTTAGTTACCTTGGAAAAAAGATGAATGTGTCTGAACATATACAACTTCTCAAGATTAAATTTAAAGAAAATTTGTACAAAACAATAATGAATAAGAAGATTGAATTAGTAATAAATGTTTTTCAACAAAGAAAATCTCAGGACCTGATGGTTTCACAATTGAATTCTACAAAACATTTAAAGAAAAACAAACCAATTCTTCTCAAACTCTTTAAAAAAATTGAAAAAGAAAGTATACTTCCTAATTTATTTCACAATGCCAGCATGAACTTGATAACAAAATCAGACAAGGTCGCAATAAAAACAATAATAAAAATACAGGTCAATATCCCCAATCAACATAGATGCAAAATTTCTTAGTAAAATACTATCAAACTGGATTTAACAGACCTTTAAATATCATCCAACATGATCAAGTAAGATTCAGCCTGAAGATGCAAGGATTGCTCAACATATGTAAATCAATAAATATAAACATCACATTAATAGAATATAGGGAAAAACAATCATTTCAATAGATTGGTATTGGACAAAATTCAATGTTTCTTCATCATAAAAACTCTCAACAAATAAGATATGAAAGGAATTTATCTCAACATAATAAAGTCAACATACAACAAACCAACAGCTGACATTCGATGGAATGAGGGAAAGGTGAAAGACTTTCTGCTAGAAACTGAAACACAACAAGAGTGACCACTTCTGCTGCTTCTCTTCCACATGGTGCTAGAAGTCCCAGCCTGAGATATTAGATAAGAAAAAAACATAAACAACATCCGAATTAGGAAAGAAAAAGTTAAATTGTTCTCAGTTAAAGGTGACAAGATCTTTTATATAAAAAAAACTCTGAAGACTCTATGAAAAAATGGTTAGGACTGATAAGTTCCGTAAAGTTGAAGGATAAAAAAAATCAGCATACAAAAAATTAGTGGCAATTCTATACACTAACAGTAAACCATCTAAAAAAGAAAAAGAAAACAATTTCATTTACAATAGCTCCAAAAAATAGGAATAAATTTAATCAAGGAGGTGAAATATCTCTACACTGAAAATTATAAAACATTGACGGTAGATAATGAAGACATGAATAAATTGAAAGATATATCATGTTTATGTATGGAAAGAATTAATATTGTTAAAACATTCATACCATCCAAAGTTATCCATAGATTCAATGCAGTTCTCATCAAAATATCAATGACATTCTTTATAAAAATTTTAAGCATCTTAAAACATGCATGGAACCACAAACAACTTCCAATTACCAAAGCAATCTTGAGCAAAAAGGGAAAAGCTAGAAGCATAACCCTTCAAATCATAGTATAATCAACATAAATGTCTCTCAATGGACTAGTGAATAAAACATGTAGTAAATATACATAATGGGATATATCTAACAATAAAAAAGGAAATCCTGGCATTTTCAACAACATGGATAAACCTAGAAGAAATTAGATTAAGCAAAGTAAGCCAGGCAAAGAAATACAAAAACCACATGATATCACTCATGTGTGTGTTTTCCAAAAGACTGCGAGGATGGCTCAATAGTAAAAAAGAGGGTTGAAGGATAAAAAGTCAGCATACAAAAATTAGTAGCACTTGTATACACTAACAGTAAACCATCTAAAAAAGAAAAAGAAAACAATCTAATTTATACTTGCTACAAAAAATATTTAGGAATAAATTTAACCAAAGAGGTGAAATATCTCTATACAAAAATTGAAAAACATTGGTTTGTGAGTGAGGAAGAAAAAACCTCCAGCATGGAAGACAGGTGCTCACTCCTTGAAGAGGGAAAGGACGGGTTGGGTTTTATGCCTCGCGAAGTTGATATCATACAATAAAGTCATATGTAATGAATAGGATGAAGGGGAAAAGCTATACATATTTTGTAAGGTAACCAAGCACATGTGCAGTGGGTAAACATATGTAATATACATTCCATGTTCACTTTGGTGTGGGATTTTTTGCATTAAAATGAGGTAGAATTTGGCAATTTAGATCTAAAGGTGAACTATAGAACATGAAGATAATTTGTGTGCAGCCCCTATAAGTTGGCTGAAACTGTCTTTAATTCTGCAGTAGCTTATCAGAAGATAATATCGGCAAGGCCACTTCTCTGTCCATTCAGAGTTGTAGTGATCTGGGTTGTAAATCAGAGTTTTAAAAATTTGCTTGACAGTTTCTATTGTTAGAACTTACACCTATAGGAATTTAGAAATTTTCCATGCCAGCTGGGCCCTGAACCTTCCACCCATAGTAACTTTGTTTTCTTAAGTTTAGGGTTCATCTCAGTTGATAAAGCCTTATCTATATTGGTCTTTCCAATAACATGTAGAATGTTAAAAAGTTGATCTCACATAATTCAGAAGTAGAATGATGGTTATTGGAGACTGGGGTGTTAGGGAGAGAGGGGGACATTGGGGAGATGCTGGTCAAAGCCTACATTATTGCAGTTTTATGAAGGTGAAGTAAATCCAAGAGATCTATTGTATAGCATGGTTGACTATAATTAGTGATAGTATGCTGTATTTTTGAGAAATGACGAGATGAGATTTTGAGTGTTCTTACCAGAAAAATTCACGTGAGATAAGTCACTGTAAATTAGCTAGATTTAACAATTCTGGAAAGTATACACACACACACACACACACATATACATATACATATATAATGTCTTAAATTTATAAATTTTTCATCTATGTTGATTGGGGATATTGACCTATATTTTTTTATTGTTTTTATTGTGACTTTATTATATTTATAATTTATAAGAAAGTATATATATATATATATAATGTATAACATTTTTTGAAATATATGTGTATATATATATATATAATATGTTATACATAATAAATATTTATAATGATGTAGTTTGGATATATATCACTGCCCAAATCTCATGTTGAAGTGTAATTACTAATGCTGATGTGCATCCTAGTGGGAAATTGTTGGATCATGGGGGCAAATAGATACCTCATGACTTGGTGTCATCATCTTTGCAACAGTGAAAAAATTATTGTGGGATCTGGTCATTTAAAACTGTACACCCCTCACCTCCACCACTTTATCTCTCTTGTTCCTGCTCTGGCCATGTGAGGTGCCTGCTTCTACTTCACTTTCTGCAATGAATGAACTCTTCCTGAAGCCTCACCATAAGCAGATGCCAGTGCTTTTTTTCCTGTACAGCCTGCAGAAATGTGAGCCAATTAAACATCTTTAATTATAAATTAACCAGTATCAGGTAGTTTTTTATAGCAATGTAAGAATGAACTAACACAGAAAATTGGTACTGGAAGATGGCCGATTAGGAGCAGCTCAGGATTGCAGCTCCCAGAGAAAGTGCGGAGGGTGAGTGGATGCCGCATTTCCAGACGGATATTTTTTGCCCACAGACCAGGAGATTCCCAGGCGGAGGAGGCCCACGGGTCACCAGTGAGTCACCACATGGGAAATCACACAGATCCCAGAGTCTTTTTAACAGGTGACTGGAACACCTAGGAGATGGAGTCAACCGTTCAACTAAAAAAAAAAAGAGGGGGGGTTGTTCTGAGGCAGGGAGCCAGGTGATCAGTCTCTGTGGATCCCACTGCCACAAAAAAAAACAACAATCAAAAACGCTCTGGATTGAAAGTTTCACAGCAAGCACAGCTGAACCTGGGATGGTCCAGCTCTGTGAGGGAGGGGTGGTCCAACACTACGGAGGCAGTCCACCACCATGGAGGTAGCTTGGCATTGCTGAGGCATCGGCCATTGCCGAGGAAGCCCACCATTACAGAGACAGTCTGCCATTATAGAGGTGGGCTGCCATTGCCGAGGCAGTTCTAACTACACCCGTATAAACAAGACTGCAGGGAAGTTGACACCGCAGCTGGGCAGAGCCCACAGCGGCACAGCAAAGCCTCCGCAGGCAGACAATGACTAGGCTGTCTCCTTGCTGGGCAGGGCAGCCCTGAAAAAAGGCAGCAGCACAACAGAAACTCATATAAAGCCCTAACTCCCCAAGACAGAGCACCTTGGAGAAATAAAAGGGGGTTTATGCCTTCTGCTGCAGCAGATTTAAATGTACCTGCTCAGCAGCTCTGAATGAACAATGGAGCTCGCAGCTCAGCACTTGAGCTCCTTTAAAGGACAGATTGTCTCCTCAAGCAGCTTGCTGATCCCTGTATATCCAAAGAGTCACTTCATAAAGGAGAGCTCAGACTGACATCTGGCGGGCATGCTTCAGGGACAAAGATAGCAGAAGAAGAAACTGGCAGCAACCCATACTTTTCTGCAGCCCCTGCAGGTGATCTCCAGGCAAGAATGTCCTAGAGTGGACCTCAGCAGTCCTACAGCAGAGGGGCCAGACTGTTAGAAGAAAAACTAAGAAACAGAAAACAATAACTTCATCATCAACAAACTGGATGTCCACTCAGAGACCCAATCTGAAAATCAGCAACTACAAAGATAACAGGTGGATAAATCCACAAAGATGGGAAGAAACCAGTGCAAAAACGGTGACACTCAAAACCAGAACACTTCTCTTCCTACAACAGATCACAACTCCTCACCAGCAAGAGAACAAGGCTGGATGGAGAAGGAGTGTGATGAATTGACAGAATCAGGCTTCAGAAGGTGGGTAATAATAATCTTCTGTGAGCTAAAAGAACATGTTCTAACCCAATGAAAAGAAACTAAGAACGTTGAAAAAAGATTTGATGAAATGCTAACGAGAATAAACAACTTAGTGGGGAATATAAGTGAATTGATGGAGCTGGAAAACACAATAGGAGAACCTCGCAAAGCATACACGAGTTTCAGCAGCCGAATTGACCAAGCAGAAGAAAAGATATCAGAAGTTGAAGATCAACTCAATGAAATAAAATGAGAAGGCAAGATTAGAGAAAAAAGGGTAAAACGGAATGAAGTCTCCAAGAAATATGGGACTATGTGACAAGACATAATCTATATTTGATAGCTGTACCTGAATGTGACAGAGAAAATGAATCCAAACTGGAAAATACTCTTCAGGATATTATCCAGGAAAACTTCCCCAACCTAGCACGGCAGGCCAATATTCAAGTCCAGGAAATACAGAGAACACCACAAAGATATTCATCAAGAAGAGCAACCCTGAGACACATAATCGTCAGATTCACCATGGTTGAAATGAAGGAGAAAATGCTAAGGGCAGCCAGAGAGAAAGGTCTGGTTACCCACAAAGGGAAGCCCATCAGACTGACAGCAGATCTCTCAGTAGAAACCCTACAAAACAGAAGAGAGTGGGGGCCAATATTCAACATCCTTAAAGAAAAGAACTTTCAATCTGGAATTCTGTATCCAGCCAAGCTAAGCTTCATAAGTGAAGGAAATATAAAATCCTTTGAGAACAAGCAAGTACTCAGAGATTTCATCACCACCAGGCCTGCTTTACAAGAGCACCTGAAAGAGGCACTAAACATAAAAAGGAACAACCAGTACCAGCCACTCCAAAAACATACCAAATGGTAAAGAGCATCGACATGATGAAAAAACTGCATCAACTAACGAGATAAACAGCCAGCTAGCATCAAAATGGAAGTATCAAATTCACACATAACAATATTAACCCTAAATGTAAATGGGCTAAATGTCCCAATCAAAAGACACAGACTGGCAAATTGGATAAAAAGCCAAAACCCATCGATGTGCTGTATCCAGGAAACCCATCTCACATGCAAGGATACAGAAAGTCTCAAAATAAAGGGAGGGAGGAAGATTTACCAAACAAATGGAGAGCAAAAAAAAAGCAGGAGTTGCAATTCTCATCTCTGATAAAATAGACTTTAAAGCAACAAAGATCAAAAGAGACAAAAAAAAAAGGACATTACATAATGGTAAAAGGATCAATGCAGCAAGAAAAGCTAATGATCCTAAATATATATCCACGGAATACAGGAGCATCCAGATACATAAAGCAAGTTCTTAATGACTTACCTTTGTAAGACTTAGACTTCCAGACAATAATAGTGGGAGACGTTAACACTCGTTTGTCAATATTAGACAGATCAAGGAGACAGACAATTAAGAAGTATATCCAGGACTTGAACTCAGACTTGGACCAAGCTAACCTAATAGACATTTACAAAACTCTCCGCCTGAAATCCACAGAATATACATTCTTCTCAGCATCACATCGCACCTACTCTAAAACTGACCACATAATTGGAAGTAAATCAATCCTTAGCAAATGCAAAAGAACAGAAGTCATAACAGTCTCTCAGACCACAGCGCAACCAATTTAGAACCCAGAATTCAAAACTAACTCAGAACCGCACAGCTTCATGGAAAATGAACAACTGGCTCTTTAATGTTGACTGGATAAACAACGAAATGAAGGCAGAAAAAAATATGTTCTTCAAAACCAATGAGAACGAAGACACAATATACCATAATCTCTGGGACACATTTAAAGCAGTCCCTAGAGGAAAATATATAGCAATAAGTGCCCACATGAGAAGCAAGGAGAGATCTAAAATCGACACCCTATCATCCAAATTGAAAGAGCTAGAGGAACAAGATAAAAAAAACCCTCAAAACCTAGCAGAAGACAAGACATAACTAAGATCAGAGCAGGACTGAAGGAGATAGAGAGATAAAAAACCCTTCAAAAAATCAATAAATCCAGGAGCTGGTTTTTTGAAAAGATCAACAAAATAGACAGACCACTAGCCAGATTAATAAAAAAGAAAAGAAAGAATAATCAAATAGATGCAATAAAAAACGACAAAGGGGATATCACTACAGATTCCACAGAAATTCAAACCATCTTCAGAGATTATTACAAACAACTATATGCACATAAGCTAGTAAACCTGGAAGAAATTGATAAATTCCTTGACGCTGGCATCCTCCCAAGCCTAAACCAGGAAGAAGTCAAAAACCTGAATAACCAATAACAGCGCCTGAAGTTGAGGCAGCAATTAAGAACCTAACACCCAAAAAAGCCCAGATCCATATAGGTTCACAGCCGAATTCTACCAGACATACAAAGAGGAGCTGGTACCGTTCCTTCTAAAAGTATTTCAAACAATCCAAAAAGAGGGAACCCTTCCCCAATCATTTTATGAGACCAACATAATCCTGATACCAAAACCCAGCAGAGACTCAGCAAGAAAAGAAAACTTCAGGCCAATATCCATGATGAACATAGATGTAAAAATCTTCAATAAAATACTGGCAAACCAACTGCAACAGTGCAAAAAAAGACTTATCCCCATGATCAAGTAGGATTCATCCCAGAGATTCAAGGCTGGTTCAACATACGCAAGTATATAAACATAACTCACCACATAAACAGAACAAAAGAAAAAAAACCACATGATTATCTCAATGGGGGCACAGAAGGCCTTAGACAAAATTCAACAGCTCTTTATGCTAAAAACCATCAATAAACTAGGTATTGATGGAACCTATCTCAAAATAATAAAAGCTATTTATGACAAACCAACAGCCAATATCATACTGAATAGGCAAAAACTGCAAGCATTCCCCGTGAAATCTGGCACTAGACAAGGATGCCCTGTCTCACCACTCCTATTCGATAGAGTATTGGAAGTTCTAGCCAGAGCAATCAGGCAAGAAAAAGAAATAAAGGGTATTCAAATAGGAAAGGAGGAAAACAAATTGTCTTTATTTGCAGACGACATGATTGTATATCTAGAAGACCCCATCGTCTCAGCCCAATATCTCCTGAAACTGATAACCAACTTCAGCAAAGTCTCAGGATACAAAATCAATGTGCAAAATTCAGAAGCATTCCTATACACCAATAACATACTTAAAGAGAGCCAAATCAACAATGAACTGCCATTCACAATTGATACAAGAGAATAAAATACCTAGTAATATAACTAACAGGGAACTTAAAGGACCTCTTCAAGGAGAACTACAAACCACTGCTCAAGAAAATAAGAGACGACATAAACAGATGGAGAAATATTCCACGTTCATGGTTAGGAAGAATCAATATCGTGAAAATGGCCCTACTCCCCAAAGTAATTTACAGATTCAACACTATCCCCATCAAGCTACCAGGGACCGTCATCACAGAACTGGAAAAAATCACCTCAAACTTCTTGTGGAACCAAAAGAGAGCCCTCATAGCCAATTCAATTTTAAGCAAAAAAGAACAAAGCAGGAGGCTTCACATTACCAGACTTCAAAGTATATTACAAGGTTACAGTAATCAAAACAGCATGGTACTGGTACCAAAACAGAGATATAGACCAATGGAACAGAACAGAGGCCTCAGAGGCAACACAACACATCTACAACCATCTGATCTTTGACAAACCAGACCAAAACAAGCAATGGGGAAATGATCCCCTGTTTAATAAATGGTGTTAGGAAACTGGCTAGCCATGTGCAGAAAGCAGAAACTGGATCCCTTCCCAACACCTTACACTAAAATTAACTCCAGATGGATTAAAGACTTAAACATAAGACCTAACACCAATAAAAATCCTAGAAGAAAATCTAGGCAAAACCATTCAGGACATAGGTGTAAGCAAGGACTTCATGACCAAAATACCAAAAGCATAGGCAACAAAAGCCAAAAAAGACAAATGGGACATAATCAAAGTCCACAGCTTCTACACAGCAAAAGAAACAATCGTTAGAGTGAATCGGCAACCAACAGAATGGGAAAAAGTTTTTGCAGTCTACCCATCTGACAAAGGGCTGATATCCATAATTTACAAAGAACTAAAATAGATTTACAAGAGAAAAACGAACAAGCCCATTCAAAAGTGGGCAAAGGATTTGAATAGACACTTTACAAAGAAGACACACAGGAGGCCAACAAACATATGAATAAATGCTCATCATCACTGGTCATCAGAGAAATACAAATCAAAACTACATTGAAATATCATCTCATGCCAGTTAGAATGGCGATCGTTAAAAAATCTGGAGACAACAGATGCTGGAGTGGATGTGGAGATATAGGAACACTTTTACACTATTGGTGGGAGTGTAAATTAGTTCAACCATTGTGGAAGACAATGTGGCGATTAGTCAAGGACCTAGAAATAGAAATTCCATTTGACCCAGCAATCCAATTACTGGGTATATATCCAAAGGGTTATAAATCATTTTGCTGTAAGGACACATGAACACAAATGTTGACTGCAGCACAGTTTACAATCGCAAAGACCTGGAACCAATCCAAATGCCCATCAATGATAGACTGTACAGGGAAAATGTGGCACATATACACCATGGAATATCATGCAGCCATCAAAAACGATGAGTTTGTGTCCTTTCTAGGTACGTGGATGAACCTGGAAACCATCATTCTCAGTAAACTGACACAAGTACAGAAAATCAAACACCACATGTTCTCACTCTTAGGCAGTTGTTTAACAATGAGAACACATGGAAACAGGGAGGGCAGCATCACACACTGGGGTCTGTTGCGGAGAAATAGTGGAGGGATAGTGGGGGGTGGAGAATCGGGGAGAGATAGCATGGGGAGAAATGCCAGATACAGGTGATGAGAAGGAAGGCAGCAAATAACACTGTCATGTGTGTACCTATGCAACAATCTTGCATGTTCGTCCCATGTACCCCCAAACCTAAAATGCAATAAAAAAATAGAAAAGAAAATTGGTACTGAGTAGTCAAGCACTGCTATAAAGACACCTGAAAACGTGGAAACAGCTTTGGAACTGGGTAACAAGAATAGGTTGGAATAGTTTGGAGGGCTCAGAAGAAGTCAGGTAGATGAGGGAATGTTTGCAATGTCTTTTTCATTCTTTCTTTCTTTTTTATTTATTTATTTATTTTTTTTGAGATGAAGTTTTGCTCTTGTTGCCCAGGTTAGAGTACAGTGTCATGATGTCGGCTCACTGCAACCTCTGCCTCCAGGGTTCAAGCTATTCTCCTGTGTCAGCCTCTAGAGTAGCTCGGACTATAGGTGCACACCGCTACCCTTGGCTAATTGTTTTCTTTTTCTGTATTTTTAGTAGAGACGGGATTTCACCATGTTGACTAGACTGATCTTGAGCTCCTGACCTCAAGTGATCAGCCCATGTCAGCCTCCCAAAGTGTTGGGGTTACAGGAGCGAGCCACTTATGCAAGCTATAAGCCTGGTGGCTTCCATGTAGCATTCAGCCTGCAGATGCATAGAGTGTAAGAGTAGTGGATTCTGGGCAGCCCCTGCCTACATTTCAGGGGATGTATGGAAAAGCTGGACATCCAGGCAGAAACCTTCTTTAGTGGTGAAGCCCTCACAGAAGCCCTGCTAGCCTTTATAGAAGACCTCCTAGTATGGAGGCGAAATGCAGCATTAGAGACCAAATAGAGAGATTCTACTGGGACACTGCCTAGTGGAGCTGTGGGAAGGGGCCCACCATCCTCCAGATTAAAGAATGGCAGAACCACCAGCAGTTTGAACTCTGTACCTGGAAAAGGAACAGACACTCAAATTGAGTCTATGACTATAGCCCCAGGTGCTAGAACCTGCAAAGCTGCGAAGGTGGAGCTGTCCAAGGCGTTAGGAACACACCCCTTGCACCAATATGCCCTGCATGTGGAACAATGGAGTCAAAGGAGATTACTTTGGAGATTTAAGATTTAATGACTACCTTGCTGTGTTTTAAACTTGTGTGGGCCTGTAGCGCCTTTTTTTCATCTGATTTCTTTTGGAATGGGAATGATTACCCAATGCCTATACTTCCATTGTACCATGGGAGTAAACAACTTTTAAAAAAGAATTTTACAGGGTCATAAGTAGAAGGGGTTTGCCTCCTTTCAGATTTGACTTTGAACTTTTGAGTTAACACCGGAATGTGTTAAGAATTTGGGAGATTCTTGGGAAGGCATGATTGTATTATACAATGAAAGAAGGACATGAGATTTGGGAGAAGCCAGAGGCAGAATGATATAGTTTGGATTTTTGTCCCTGCTCAAATCTCGTGTTGATCTATAATTTCAAATGCTGAGAATGGGGCCTGGTGGGATGTGTTTGGATCATGGGAGCAGATCCCTCATGGCTTGGTGCTATATTTGGGATAGTGAGAGTGTTCTCATGAGATAAGGTCATTTAAAAGTGTGTAGCATCTCCTCCCTGCAGCCTTTCTCTCTTGTTCCTGCTCTGGCCATGAGCTGTGTCTACTCCCCTTTGCCTTTGACCATGAGGGAAACTTTACTGAGACCTCGCCAGAAGCACGTCAGTGCTATGCTTCCTGTACAGCCTGTAGAAGCATGGGCCAATTGAACCTCTCCTGTATAAATTACCCAGGCTCAGGTATTTATTGATAGCAAGGCAAGAATGGCTTAACACATATAATTTAAAATTAATACATTTGAAAAATAAAGACTTTACTTTTTAATTATTTGATCATTTCAGAGTAAGATAGAATGAAAATTTTGAATATTCAAAGAACAAACAGTGGTATGGCAGTGAATAGGTGTTACGAGCTTTGCTCATTATTTTACTGATTAATTTAGAAAACTGACATTTTAAATTTATTATGAATTTTACATTATTCAATAATTCTAAAAGTGTAAATATCAATTTGCTTTTGGAAGTAAAAATCTCTTATGTGAAATAAAGTGTAATATTTAAATGTGCCTTTTAGTTATACACATATAAAGTAACTACCTACTCATTTTTGGAGTGTGATACCTAAATTTGCTGAAAGAAAGCATACCTGCTTCAGACGGCATTATTGAGTATTCTGTTTAGGAGTGGATGTTGAGCTTTGTTCATGTAATACAAATTGAACTTAGGCTTTGCAGTTTATATTGTCTTTAGTGGAAAGTTGCTTTCCTGTATCAGTTAGTTAGTTGTTTGGCAGTGAAGTTGGGGCTTCTGGGTTGTACACTATTGCCTACTGAGCACTTTGCTTGGCCAGAACTCCCAAGAGACTTTCAGGAGGAACATCCAAGTCAACACCCTTCTCAGCACTATGGAGAAAAGACTGAAAAGAAACTATGGCTGATTTTGGCACCATGCAACCAGACTAAAGTGTTAGTATCCACCTTAGATTTTATTTGAGATTCATTAGCCAGAGTTAATTATTTTATTTTATTTTATTATTTTATTTTTTTCTCTGTTAAAGAAAAACAGAGCTGAATAATAGTTTGAGTGGTTAAGCAGATCTTAATCAGGAACTATTGCAGTGCAGGAAAAGAGACTTCAGTATAAACCAAACTCAATTCAGAGTACAATAAGAACAAGTGTGTGTTCATAGCCAAGGAATAGTTTGGGTAGGGTGTGGAGCTCAGTGAATGAAAATTTACCAAGAAGAAAATTTGGGGATAAAGGGATATTCTGGTTAAGTTGACCTAGCAGGATTCTTGCTGAAGGCAGACCAGCGTGAGTAGACTCATCTGCAGGGTGGTGGGAGGGGATAAACATTCGAGACCAGACTGACCAACGTGGTGAAAACCTGTCTCTATTAAAAATACAAAATTAGCCTGGTATGGCAGTGGACTCCTGTAATACCAGCTACTTGGGAGGCCAAGGCAAGGGCATCACTTGAACCTAGGAAGCAGAGTGTGCAGTGAGCCTAGATTGCACTCTTGCACTCCAGCCTGGGCAGCAAGAGTGAAACTCCATCTCAAAAAAAAACAAAACAAAAACAAACAAACAAAAAAAAACAACAAACAACTTATTAGATGAGGATGATCAGACATCAAAGAGGGGTTTGTTCTAAATGGGATTACCAGAATTCTTGCTAAAACTATGTGATGCCCTTGATAGGAACAGGAACTGAAGATCTAGACCTAGAGGGCTTAAAGGAGCCTGACTAGAGTTTGGCCAAGGAGAAAATCTTTTTGTTACTTTTCATGTCCATAAATCAGACTAGCACCTATACATAAATGCTTTAATCACCCCATGAAAAATTAAATAATGCTCTGGGAAACCTCTTTCTATGGCTAAATACTTCCCTTTGTCAGGTCCATAAAAACTGTTATGACAGTTTAACTTCTGGTAAAACTTCCCCACTTGTTTCAGGAGTTGGCCCAGCCATGGAAAATTCTCAGCCATTGCAAGCAATGAAATGCAAGTTTTCTTTTGAAATGCTCCCTTGCAGCCAGTCAGGAGCTACCAAATGTGCCTCAAGATGGATTAGAAATCTTCACTTCCCAAACTCCCACCTTAATTAAACACTTGCCAATCAGACACTCTTTCAGTGTTTCCTCTTTTAACTGTATCGGGTGAACTTTCCTTTGTAATACTTCTTAACCCCTACTGAAACAAAAGTAATGCTATTTATAATAGCCTAAATCTACACAGAATCACAGCAATATTATGTTCAATAGCCAAATCTACACAGAATTGCAGCAATATTATGTGCAATAGCCAAATCTACACAGAATCGCAGCAATACTATGTATAATAGCCAAATCTACACAGAATCGCAGCAATACTATGTGTAATAGCCAAATCTACACAGAATCGCAGCAATACTATGTATAATAGCCAAATCTACACAGAATCGCAGCAATACTATGTATAATAGCCAAATCTACACAGAATTGCAGCAATACTATGTACAATATCTCAAATCTAGAGCAACCACATGCCGATCAACTAGAAAATGGATAAATAATAAGAAAAAATCAGTATTCATGCAAACAAATGCTTGAACAAAATAAAATGCATAATACAGAACATTATAAAGCAATGAGAATGCAGGGGATATTATGGAAGGATCTCACAAATATAATGCTGAGAGAAGCCAAACACAAAACAATGCATATTGTATGATTTCATTTACATTAAATTCACACACAGGAATATCTATTCAGTGTATTTGAAGACAGGCTTATAGTTACCTAACTGAGGGATAGTGATAAAAAGACAGCAAGGGTAAGTTTTTGGTCATGTGTTGCTTGGTCTAGGTGCTAGAGGGATAGTGTTCATTTCGTGAAAATTCAATGAGATAGAAATGAGCAAATTATGCATATTTATCTTTATATGTGCATATTGTATTTCTAAAAAGATATTTTAAAATGTTATCTTCTCTTATTGTCGTAGGCTAGAATTTTATATACCTCCTGACACATACTAATGTGATATAAAATAATTTTGGAAATATTGTAAGCAGTATTAATTTTCTCTACTCAAAGAAAAAGGAGCTTAAACTTATGAAAAAATGTTATCAATGTTAATGGCTGAGTGCATTAACGGCTAAGAGTATTTTTAAAACATTCTCATCTCAGTTCACTATTTACACCCTACTATACAATTGTCAACATCTTTCAGAGTGAATCATGTAAAAGTAGAAGTCTTTTTCACTCTAACATTTTAAAATACACATTGTTTTTTCTCTGGCCATGCTAACAATAACATTATTCAATTTCTACGTTGAATAGAAGCACCATAGTAAAATTTCAGGGCAGTTGAAGATCTTGGACCAAAACAGATCACACAAACAAAATTCAATAAATAGGAAACTCACAGTTCTTATCAATAGGTTGTTTTACAGGTTTACATCAATTCAGAACAGTACTGTTTGTAAGACCTTGCTAAGGAATAGGTTTGAATTTTCCTCTTATGTGGCCCTGAATATCTCTTCTCCAAGACAACCAATCACTACCATACACTGTTTACCATGGAGTTCATAACACCTTGCCTACATACTTAGCTTTTCAATGTTCCCTGAAT
The DNA here is from genome assembly GCF_001604975.1 of Cebus imitator. Lineage (NCBI taxonomy): Eukaryota > Metazoa > Chordata > Mammalia > Primates > Cebidae > Cebus > Cebus imitator. The sequence goes on from NW_016107777.1 coordinate 898,744, forward strand.
TATTTGTACATATCTACACTCAGCTTTTACTTTCTATATACAGTTTCTGAACATGAAGAGCATAAAGTCAAATCTAACTCTAAACATAACTATATCTTAAAGCCTTAAAAGTTATAAAATTGCCATTAAAAAGTCCAGACCAACAATATATAGAGAATATAAAAAGCAAAATAATCAGTAAGACAAGTCAAAATCTAATGTTGAAACTGACCCAATAGCCCCATAGACAGTTGTTTTGGATAAACATATAAATTGACCCTTCTGGTCTTAAAAGTTGAAACTTGTGTTTTTTTTTCCTGAGTTCCTTCCTCAAGAAAGGACACCTGGCCTCTCAGAAAGCATTAAAGAATGGAAACTTCCCAGATCCTCTCACCCAGAGAATGAGATGCCAGGCTGCTCATTCATCAAGACTGCTTCCTTCTGCTTACTTCCTGTCTTCCCACACATGCTTACATTTTTTCCTTGCTATATAAACCTCTACTTTAGTTGATCAAGGAGATGGACTTGAAACTGGTCTACCATCTCCTCAGCTGCAGCACCCAATTAAAGCTTTCTTCCCTGGCATTACTTATCATCTCAATTATTGGCTTTCTGTGCAGCAAGCAGCAGGACCTGGAACAAACCCTTGTGTTTGTGTAACAATTTGCTGATTTCTACTCACGCCAAGAAATGTTACTTTTGCTTGTACTCACTTATGGACTCCTCATTCATTTGCTTATGTGATTGAGATTTTCTTTTGAAATGTCATTGTTTCATAGTGCTACTTTCATGCTCCATTATGAACTAGAACACCTGAGTTTAGTGGCACAACTACTTAATATTTTGAGAAGCAGGGGCAATTTTCTAGACTGTAGCATTGTTAGAAAATACTGATAGTGGCAGGAGGCAAACAACTCCTTGGCAGAAAGGGGTGGGTCCCCAGTGAAACCCCAGCTTCAAACCAAAGACAGGCTGAAAGCCAAGCCCCAAGTCAGGGATAAATCCATGGACTCAATTGAGAACCTCTCTTTCCATTTCGTGTGCTTTCCTCTGATTGCTTCCCATCCTTCACCTATTTTTCATGTGCCTACACTTCCCTAATGTTTTTTTTTTCCTTTTGCATTGTCATGCCTATTTCTGAGTGGTGCCATTTTTTAGCCTTTTTTGTGTACTCAAACCAATCAGCAAGCACTGCCCCATTCTGAGTTCATAAAAGCCCCAGACTCAGACACACTTTGGGTCTTTTGACTTCTGCATTGGGGGGAATAGCCAACTTTGGGTGGGGGACCACCAGTTTCAAGTCCCCTCTTTGTTGAGATATTTTCTGTTGCTTTTCTCTTCTCCACACTTCTCTCCCTTCATCAGTGTAACCTTATTCTTCTTGGATGTGAGACAAGAACTCAGGACCTGCTGAATGTGGATATGAAAAAGGCTGTAACACTATAGCCCTCTGCCTTTCACTGGTGCCAGGCAGTGATCCCACATGGGTTTTATGTGGGGATCATGGGCTTCAAGTGGGGAAACATCCCTCATATCTAGTTCCCAAATAGAAGTAGATACTGCATTAGTGTTTTTATTATAATAAAAGGAGAAAGACCATTGTCAAATATAGATGAGAGTTTTAAACTCATGGACAAGATTGATCCAACTGGGAAGGGTAAAAGAAGGATTTTGAGGAGAAACTTGGAACTTCTCCTGGAGTCTAACATTCTCCTTTCTATTCTTTCCTTCACAGAGCAAACCTCTGCTTCCAGGATTAGGCAGACAGGAAGGCAGATACAGAGAAAGACAATTTACCTGAGCAAATGTCCATGAGCAGAAACTTCTGTGGGAACTGGTACCAGGGGAAGAAAACCTAAACTATAAATAAAGAATTCTAGAAACTCAGTGTGGACAAGTTTGAGAGTTAAAAAATCCAGGGATCATAGGGAAAACTACACATTTTTGTGAATTTTATCTTCAGGAGTCCTACAAATTGTCACAGTGAAGATAGGAGAAAAAACAACTCCTTCTTCAAGCAGAGGGAGGAGGAAATTAGACTCCTTGAAATATGCCCAAAACATTCTGCTTTTAACAATGACTTCCCTCATGAAAAACCACTCACTATGGACTAAACTGAATTATGCCAGGGCCCACCTGACCTAGGGTTAGAAAAATACTCAATTCTAGCCCATAGCCTTCCACATAGGGGAAGAGAAATATTCAACTCCAGCTACCTCTGGTCATTCTGTCCTTCCTGAAAGAAACAGGGAAAAGGTAAACTGACAAGGGCTTGTGAAGGTCATAGCCTAGGTATGTCTGTTTATTAAAAGTCTAAGGCCTATTCAGGGGACTATGGAATGCAGACAAGGCATTCTATAGCCCCTGAATAGGTCTTAGACTTTTAGTTCTTCTCTATTCCCCCAACTCACTACCTCCACATCCCTAAACACCTACTTACCACAGCTTCTATTACTAAATGTACCATGCCTGCTTTCAACAAAGATTATGTCACATCAAAAAGCAAAAAAAAAAAAAAAAAAAGAAAACAAAACAGTTTTAAATTTTTTTTATTATACTTTAATTTCTAGGGTACATGTGCAGAACGTGCAAGTTTGTTACATAGGTATCCACGTGCCATAGTGGTTTGCTGCATCCATCCCCCCATCATCTACACTAGGTATTTCTCCTAATGTTATCCCTCCCCAACCCTCCAACCCCCTGATATCCCTCCCCTAGCTCCCACACTCCCTGACAGGCCACAGTGTATGATGGTCACCTCCCTGTGTCCACATGATCTCATTGTTCAACACCCACTTATGAGTGAGAACATGCAGTGTTTGGTTTTCTGTTCTTGTGACATTTTGCTGAGAATGATGGTTTCCAGCTTCATCCATGTCCCTGCAAAGGACATGAACTCATCCTTTTTTATGGCTGCATAGTATTCCGTGGTGTATATGTGCCACATTTTGCTTATCCAATCTATCTCTGGTGGGCAATTGGTTTGGTTCCAAGTCTCTGCTATTGTAAACAGTGCTGCAATAAACATATGTGTGCATGTATCTTTATAATAAAATGATTTATAGTTTTTTGGGTATATACTCAGTAATGGGATTGCTGGGTCAAATGGTATTTCTGTTTCTTGATCCCTGAGGAATTGCCACACTGTCTTCCATAATGGTTTTAAAAGACAGAGCAAGCATAAGAACCAGACACAGATATGGCTAGACTTTTGAAATTATCAGACTGGGAATTAAAAAAAATAATTAATATGCCAAGTCATATCAAAGGTGATCCATTAATATCTAGTGGCTAAAGTAGACAACATATATGAACAGATAAATAACAGGGGCAGAGATGAAAATTCTAAGAAAGAAAAGAATTAAATGCAAAAAAAAACAAAAAACAAAAAACAAACAAACAAAAAAACCACTAACATAAATGAAGAATGCCTTTGGTGGATTCATTAGTAGACTGGGCATGGCTGAGGAAAGAATCAATCAAATTAAGGGCATGTCAAAGAAAACATCCAAAGCTAAAAAGCAGAGAAAATAGACTAAAGGAGAAGAAAAAAAAGAAGCCTGATTTTCTAAATATTGTGAGACTAGTAAAAAAAGGATAATGTGTGTTACAGGAACAACAGAGAGAGAAGCGAGAAAGGAACAGAAGAAATGTTGGAAGAAATAATGACTAATAATTTTTCCCAAATTAATTTCAGACACGAAACTACAAATCTAGGAAGCTCAGAAAGCATCAAGTAGGATCAATGTCAAAAAATCTACATTTATATCATAGTCATATTCACTGGTATAGCATATCACTCTATATCATATTCACTTCAGAAAATCTTGAAAGAGGGCAGAGGAAAAAGTACATTATCTAACAAGGAGCAAGGGTAAGAATTACATTGATTTTCAAAAACAATGCAAGCAAGAGAATGGAGTAAACTATTTATAGTGCTGAAAAACAACAACAACATAGAATTCTATAACTAGCAAAATTATCCCTGGGAAATGAAAAAAAAGTCTTCCTCAGACGGACAAATATTGAGGAACTTTGTTACCAGCAGATCTGTCTTACAAGAACTGTTACAAAAGTTAACAGAGATGCAAAAATGACAAAGGTGAGAAATTTGTATGTATATTTTTTAAACTGCAGAAAAAAATCAAAGAAAGTAAAATAAAATATTTTATTTTTCTGAGACTTAACTAGTCTAATATACAGCAGTTGTTCAAAACATAATAGCACAAAGGTATTCCATGATGATAGCCTAAAGTTACATGAAGTACATGGCAGCAATGATAAAAATCACAAAAGGGAAGAATTAGAAGCACTTCATTAGAAGGCATTTGCACTATCACTGAAGTAGTAAAGTATTATTTGAAAGTGGACTTGGATTAGTTTTAAATGCATATTACAAACTCTAGTGGAACCATTAAAAAAGGGAAAAGAAGTATAATTGATACACTAAGCAAAGAGAGAAAATAGAACCATAGGAAATGATCAAATGAAAACAAATACAACTTATAAATAGTGGAGGACAATCAAATGAAAACAAACACAACTACATGACTATTAAATAGTGGAGGACAAAAAATAGAAACACAAAATAAGGGAAAAGGATAGAAAACACAACAAATATAATAGAGATTACTACAATTATTCACTATTAACATAAATGGAATAAATACATCAAATGAAAGATAGACTGTCAGAGTTCATCAAAAAAGTAACGCCCAACTCTATGTCATTTATAAGAAACTCACTCTAATTATGAAGACATAAATAGATTGTATGTATAGAGATGGAAAAAGAAAAACTATGGTAAAAATAATCAAAAGAGAACTAACATAGCTATATTAATTTCAGAGAAAACAGGCTTCACAACAAAGAAAATTATCAGGAATAAAGATGGACATTACATACTGATTAAGGGGTCAATTTTCCAAGAAGACATGACAATCCATAATGTGTAGGTGCATAACATAGTGTCAAAATTAATGAGACAAAAACTCTTAGAATTATAAGGATAAAGAAAATACATTGTATAGATGAAGACTTCCAGACCTCTCTACCCACTATCAGTAAACGACACATCCAGGGAGCAGAAAATTAGAAAGAACATAATAGAACTGAACAGCCTAAGTGAACACTGGATCTAACGGACACTGAAAGATTACACAGCAGCAGCAGCAAACATATTCTTCTCAAGTTCACATGGGAATTTCTACCAATATAGGCCATATTCTGTACTATAAAACATGCCTTAAAAATATGTAAGAATTAGGATCATACAATGTATGCTTTATGATGACAATGTATTTAAAATAGAAATCAATACCAGAAAGCTAACAAGTGACAGCAGTATGAAAAGATAACATGTCAGCAGAACTCAATACCAGAAATATAGCATGAGTTTTTGCTCACATACAATCTTGCCCACACTGAATCTCTGGAATTCATTACTTACATGTTAGGTTTTCCTACCCTAGTTCTAGATCCCAAGAAGTTTCTGCTCATGGATTTTTGCTCAGATATATTGTCTTTCCCTGTATCTGCTTTCTGTATACCGAATTTTGGGAGCAGAAGTTTGTTCTGTAAAAGAAAGAATGGGAAGAAGAATGTTAGACTCTTGGAGAAGTTCCAAGTTTCTCCTCAAAAACCTTTTTTTAGCCTTCCAAGTTGGATCATTTTTATATTGAAGTTTAAAAGTTCATCTATATTTGGTGACAGTCTTTCTCCTTTGGTTGTAATAAAACGATGAATTCAGTATCTACTACTATTTGGGAACAAGATCAGAGAAATTTTTCCCCACCTGAAGCCCATGGTCTTCTGATGACTGTCATTTTTAGCTTCTTTAGCCTGCTTTTAGTGATAAACCTTTCTTTAGTGGACAATTATAAAGTTTTCTAAGTGTTTAAGTTCAGTTTTCTAGATGTTTATATAGTTTTTAAGTTCCAAAGTTCTGATTATTGTAAGGTAAGAAGTGTAACTTTTATTTCTCTATACTGATCCTTGTGCTTACATGGTTTTCTCTCAAGGATGTTTTTAGAGCAGTATTTTGGGCCACTTGTTTTGTACAAGATTTGCATCTTCTGAAGAATTAAGAAGTCAATGGGTAAACAACACAAGTCAAATAACATCTCAAGAAAAGTTAAAAAATATTTTGTAACAAATGAACAATTACAAACATGAAAATCTGTGGGATACACGAAAACTATTATTGACATGGAAATTTAGAGCATGAAACTTACATATTAGAATAGAAAAAAATTCTAAAATTGATTACCTAAATGTATACATTAAGAAACTAGAAACAGAATAAACTAAATCCAAGGTAAGAAAAGAAATAAATATTTGAGCAGAAATCAATCCAAATGAGAGCAAGAAATTACAGAGAAAGGTCAAGAAACCAAAAGTTGGCTCATTGAAAAGATTAATAAATCAGTGTCTTGGCGGGTGATCCAAGATGGCCGTTTAAGAACAGCTCAGGATTGCAGCTCCCAGGGAAAGCGCAGAGGGTGAGTGGATGCTGCATTTTTATTGCACACAGACTAGGAAATTCCCAGGCAGAGGAGCTCCGTGGGTTGCCAGCGCGGCTGTTTCGGCCAGCGCGGCTGTGCCAGCAGGCTCCACTGCTTTGCCCCATGTGGCTGCTTTGTCGGCACCCCAGAGCAGTGGTTCTCCATACAAAATACACAGGTCCGGGTGCCCTTTTTTCTGGTGATTGGAGCCATGAGAAGTCGCCCATTCATCTGTTTAAAAAGAGGACTGAGCAGGAAACCAGGACAGTAGATTCCAGGGCAAAAAAAGCACCATGAATCTCCGTCCTGCTGTTTAAGCCAGCACAGTGAGTCACCAGACAGGAAAACACACAGACCCCAGTGCCTCTTCAACAGGTGACTGGAACACCAACTTTAAAAAAGAAAAAAGAAAAAGGCTCTGACACAGGCAGCCAGGCGATGAGGCTCGGCTGGTCCCACTCCCACAAAAGAACAGCAATCAGAAACTCTCTGGATTGAGAGTTTCACAGCAAGCGCAGCTGTACCCGGGATGGTCCATCTCTGTGGGGGAGGGGTGTCAGCCATTACTGAGGCTTGCCACCACTACAGAGGTAGTCAGCCAATGCTGAGGTAGCCCGCCATTGCCAAGGCAACCCACCACTACAGAGAAACTCTGCCTTAACAGAGGCGGGCCACCCTTGCCGAGGCAGTTCTAACTACACCCATATAAACAGGACTGCAGGGAAGTTCACTCGGCAGCAGGGCAGAGCCGACAGTAGCTCAGCAAAGCTTCTACAGGCAGATAGTGATTAGGCCTTCTCCTTGCTGGGCAGGGCACCTCTGAAGGAAAAAAAAAGAAGGCAGCAGCATAATGGAAACTCATAAATAAAGCCATAAATCCCTGGGACAGAGCACCTGGGAACAAAATGTGGTTTATGAGGTCTGCTGCAGCAGACATAAACGTTCCTGCCCAGCAGCTCTGAATGAACAACGGAGCTCACAACTCAGCATTTGAGCTCCTATAAAGAAGAGACCGTCTCCTCAAGCAGCTCTCTGACCCCTGTGTATCCAAAGAGCCACCTCATAAAGGAGAGATCAGATTGACACTTGGTGGGTATCCTTCTGGGACAAAGACAGCAGAAGAAGAAAACTGGTAACAATGCTTACATTTCTGCAGCTGCTGTAGGTGATCTCCAGGCAAGCAGGGCCTGGAGTGGACCTCAGCAGACCAACAGCAGAGGGACCAGACTGTCAGAAGGAAAACCAAGAAACAGAAATAACCTCATCATCAACAAACAGAATGTCCACTCAGAGACCCAATCTGAAAGCCAGCAACTACAAAGAAGACAGGTGGATAAATCCATAAAGATGGGAAGAAACCAGAGCAAAAAGGATGAAAACACCTGAAACCAGAACACCTCTCCTCCTATAAGGGATCACAATTCCTCATCACAAAGGGAACAAGGTTGGATGGAGAACAAGTGTGATGAAATGACAGAATCAGACTTCAGAAGGTGGATAGCAAGAAACTTCTGTGAACTAAAAGAACATATTCTAAACCAATGCAAAAAAACTAAGAACCTTCAAAAAGATTTGATGAAATGCTAACCAAAATGGACAAAATAGAAAGGAATATAAGTGAATTGATGGAGTTGAAAAACACAACACGAGAACTTCATGAAGCGTGCACAAGTATCAATAGCCGAATTGACCAAGCAGAAGCAAGGACATCAGAGGTCGAAGATGAATTCAATGAAATAAAATGGGAAGGCAAGAATAGAGAAAAAAGGGTAAAAAGGAATGAACAAAGTCTCCAAGAAATGTGGGACTATGTGAAAAGACATAATCTATGTTTGATAGGCATACCAGAATTCGACGAAGAGAATGAATCCAAACTGGGAAATACTCTTCAGGATATTATCCAGGAAAACTTCCCCAACCTAGTAAGACAGGCAAATATTCAAGTCCAGGACATACAGAGAACACCACAAAGATATTTGTCAAGAAGAGCAACCCTAAGGCACATAATCATCAGATTCACCAGGGTTGAAATGAAGGAGAAAATACTAAGGGCAGCCAGAGAGAAAGGTAGGGTTACTCACAAAGGGAAGCACATCAGACTCATGGCAGATCTCTCAGCAGAAACCCTACAAGCTAGAAGAGAGTGGGAGCCAATATTCAACATCCTTAAAGAAAAGGACTTTCAACCCAGAATCTCCTATCCAGCCAAACTAAGCTTCATAAGTGAAGGAAAAATAAAATCCTTTGTGAACATGCAAGTACTCAGAGATTTTGTCACCACCAGGCCAGTTATACAAGAGAACCTGAAAGAGGCTGTACACATATAGAGGAACAACCAGTACCAGCCACTCCAAAAACATGCCAAATGGTAAAGAGAATCAACACAATGAAGAATCTGCATCAACTAGTGGGCAAAACAGCCAGCTAGCACCAAAATGGCAGTATCAAATTCACACATAACAATATTAACCCTTAATGTAAATGGACTAAATGTCCCAGTCAAAAGACACAGACTGGCAAATTGGATAAAAAGCCAAAACCCATCGCGTGCTGTATCCAGGAAACCCATCTCACATGCAAGGATACACAAAGGCTCAAAATAAAGGGATGGAGGAAGATTTACCAAGCAAATGGAGAGCAAAAAAAAAGCAGGAGTTGCAATTCTCATCTCTGATAAATTAGACTTTAAAGCAACAAAGATCAAAAGAGACAAAGAAGGACATTACATAATGGTAAAAGGATCAATGCAACAAGAAGAGCTAACGATCCTAAATATATACGCACCCAATACAGGAGCACACAGATACATAAGGCAAGTTCTTAATGACTTACAAAGAGACTTAGACTCCCACACAATTATAGTGGGAGACTTTAACACCCTGTTGTCAATATTAGACAGATCAACCAGACCGAAAATTAACAAGGATATCCAGGACTTGAACTCAGACCTGGACCAAGCAAACCTAACAGACATTTACAGAACTCTCCAGCCCAAATCCACAGAACATACATTCTTCTCAGCACCACTTCACACTTATTCTAAAATTGACCACATAATTGGGAGTAAATCACTCCTCAGCAAACGCAAAAGAATGGAAATCATAACAAACAGTCTCTCAGACCACAGTGCAATCAAATTAGAGCTCAGAATTCAAAAACTAACCCAGAACCACACAGCTTCCTGGAAACTGAACAACTTGCCCTTCAATGATGACTGGATAAGCAATGAAATGAAGACAGAAATAAAGATGTTCTTTGAAACTAATGAGAATGAAGACACAAAATACAAGAATCTCTGGGACACATTTAAAGCAGTCTCTAGAGTAAAATATACAGCAATAAATGCCCACATGAGAAGCAAGGAGAGATCAAAAATTGACACCCTATCGTCAAAACTAAAAGAGCTAGAGGAACAAGATCAAAAAAACTCAAAGTCTACCAGAAGACAAGAAATAGCTAAGATCAGAGCAGAACTGAAGGAGATAGAGACACAAAAAACCCTTCAAAAAATCAATAAATACAGGAGCTGATTTATTGAAAAGAACAACAAAATAGATCACTAGACACATTAATAAAAAAGAAAAGAGAGAATAACAAAATTGATGTAATAAAAAATGATAAGGGGATATCACCACAGATTCCACAGAAATTCAAACCATCATCAGAGATTATTACAAACAACTCTATGCACATAAACTAGTAAACCTGGAAGAAATAAATAAATTCCTGGACACTTGCATCCTCCCAAGCCTAAACCAGGAAGAACCCGAAAGCGTGAACAGACCAATAGCAAGGTCTGAAGTTGAGGCAGCAATTAAGAGCTTACCACCCAAAAAAAGCCCAGATCCAGACGGGTTCACAGTCGAATTCTACCAGACATACAAAGAGGAGTTGGTACCATTCCTTCCGAAACTATTCCAAACATTACAAAAAGAGAGAATCCTTCCCAAGTCATTTTATGAGACAAACATATTCCTGATTCCAAAACCTGGCAGAGACTCAACAAGAAAAGAAAGCTTCAGGCCAATATTCATGATGAACATAGATTCAAAAATCTTCAATAAAATACTGACAAGCTGATTGCAACAGCACATAAAAAACTTATCCACCATGATTAACTAGGCATCATCCCAGGGATGCAATGCTTGTTCAACATATGCAAGTCTATAAACGTAATTCACCACATAAACAGAACCAAAGACAGAAAACCCATGATTATCTCAATTGATGCAGAGAAGGCCTTTGACAAAATTCAACAGCCCTTTATGCTAAAAACCCTCAATAAGCTAGGTATTGACGGAATGTATCTCAATATAATAAAAGCTATTTATGACAAACCCAAGCCAATATCATACTGAATGGGCAAAAACTGGAAGCATTCCCTTTGAAATCTGGCACTAGAAAAGGGTGCCCTCTCTCACCACTCCTATTCAATATAGTACTAGAAGTTATAGGCAGAGCAATCAGGCAAGAAAAAGAAATACAGTGTATTCAAATAGGAAAGAAGGAAGTCAAATTGTCTCAATTTGCAGATGACATGATTTTATATATAGAAGACCACAACGTGTCAGCCCCAAATTTCCTGAAACTGATAAGCAACTTCAGCAAAGTCTTAGGATACAAAATCAATGTGCAAAAATCACATGCATTACTATACACCAATAACAGACTTAAAGAGAGCCAAATCAAGAACAAACTTCTATTCACAATTGCGACAAAGAGAATAAAATACCTAGGAATACAACTCACAAGGAATGTAAAGGAACTCTTCAAGGAGAACTACAAGCCACTGCTCAATGAAATAAGAGAGGACACCGACAGTTGGAGAAAATTCCATGTTCATGGTTAGGAAGAATCAATATCGTGAAAATCGCCATACTGCCCAAAGTAATTTACAAATTCAATGCTATCCCCATTAAGATACCAATGGCCTTCTTCACAGGACTGGAAAAAACCAACTTAAACTTCATATGGAACCAAAAGAGAGCCCGCATAGCCAAGTCAATTCTAAGCAAAAAGAACAAAGCGGGGGGCATCACACTACCGGAGTTCAAACTATACTACAAGGCTACAGTAATCAAAACAGCATGGTACTGGTACCAAAACAGAGATATAGACCAATGGAACAGAACAGACGTCTTGGACACAACGCAACATATCTACAACCATCTAATCTTTGACAAACCAGACAAAAACAAGCAATGGGGAAAGGATTCCCTGTTTAATAAATGGTGTTGGGAAAACAGACTAGCCATGTGCAGAAAGCAGAAACTGGACCCCTTCCTGACACCTTACACTAAAATTAACTTCAGATGGATTAAAGACTTAAACATAAGACCTAACACCATAAAAACCCTAGAAGAAACTCTAGGCAAAACAATTCAGGACATAGATGTAAGCAAGGACTTCATGACCAAAACACCAAAAGCATTGACAACAAAAGCCAAAATAGACAAATGGGACCTAATAAAACTCCACAGCTTCTGCACAGCAAAAGAAACAGTCATTAGAGTGAATCGGCAACCAACAGAATGGGAACAAATTTTTGCAGTTTACCTCTCTGACAAAGGGTTGATATCCAGAATTTACAAAACACCAAAACAGATTTACAAGAAAAAAACTAACTAGCCCATTCAAAAGTGGGCAAAGGATATGAACAGATACTTTACAAAAGAAGACATTCGTGAGGCCAACAAACATATGAAAAAATGCTCATTATCATTGGTCATCAGAGTAAAGCAAATCAAAAGAACATTGAGATACCATCTCACACCAGTTAGAATGGCAATCATTAAAATATCTGGAGACAACAGAAGCTAAAGAGAAATTTTTCCTATGTGGAGAAATAGGAACACTTTTACAGTGTTGGTGGGAGTGTAAATTAGTTCAACCATTGTGGAAGACAGTGTGGCGATTCCTCAAGGACCTAGAAATAGAAATTCTGTTTGACTCAGCTATCCCATTACTCGTATATATCCAAAGGATTATAAATTGTTGTACTATAAGGACACATGCACACAAATGTTCATTGCAGCACTGTTTACAATAGCAAATACCTGGAATCAATCCAAATGACCATCGATGAAGACTGGACAGGGAAAATGTGAAACATATACACCATGGAATATTATGCAGCAATCAAAAATGATGAGTTTGTGTCCTTTGTAGGGACATGGATGAACCTGGAAACCATCATTCTCAGCAAACTGACACAAGAACAGAAGATCAAACACTGCATGTTCTCACTCATAGGCGGGTGTTGAACAATGAGAACACATGGACATAGGGAGGGGAGCACTACACACTGGGGTGAGTTGGGGGGAAGTAGGGGAGCGACGGTGGAGGGTGGGGAGCTGGGGAGAGATAGCAAGGGGAGAGATGCCAGATGTAGGTGATGGGGTGGAAGGCAGCAAATCACACTGCCACGTGTGTACCTATGTAACAATCTTGCATGTTCTTCACATGTACCCCAAAACCTAAAATACAATAAAATAAATGGGAAAAAAAATAAAACAAAATCAATGTCTCTAGGCAAGCTAAAAAAGAAAAAAAGGGAAGACAAAATATTAACCTAAAAATGAAAAAAATTACATTACTGCAAATTCCATAGGCATTAAAGACTAGAAAAAAATAATATGAAAAGCTCTATGTCTACAAATGTGAGAATCTAGAAGAAATGGACCAATTCTTTGTAAGACACAATTGGTCAAAACAAACACAAGAAAAATAGTCAACCTAAACGTGTCTTTATTTATTAAATAAATGGAATAAATAATTATTATTCTAAACAGAAACACCAGGTGCTAAACCAGAAACAGAAAACACCAGGCTCAGACAGCTTCATGAGTGAATTTATTTATTTATTTTCTTCTTTTTTTCCTTTGAATTATTATTATTTTTCCTTTTTTTTATTGCATTTTAGATTTTGGGATACATGTGAAGGATGTGCAAGATTGTTGCATAGGTACACGCATGGCAGCATGATTTCCTGCCTTCCCTCCCCCCCGCACCTATATTTGCCATTTCTCCCCATGCTGTCTCTCCCCAACTCCCATCCCACGGCTGTCCCTCCCTATCTCCCCCCAACAGAACCCAGTGTGTGAGCTCCTGTCCCTGTGTCCATGTGTTCTCATTGTTGAACACCCACCTATGGGTGAGAGCATTGTGTGTTTGATTTTCTGTTCTTGTGTCAGTTTGCTGAGAATTATGGTTTCCAGGTTCATCCATGTCCCTACAAAGGACACAAACTCATCATTTTTGATAGCTGTATAATATTCCACTGTGTATATGTGCCGCATTTTCCCTGTCCAGTCTATCATCAATGGGCATTTGGGTTGGTTCCAGGTCTTTGCTATTGTAAACACTGCTGCAATGAACATTCGTGTGCACGTGTCCTTATAGTAGAATGATTTATAACCCTTTGGATATATACCCAGTTATGGCATTGCTGGGTCAAATGGAATTTCTATTTCTAGGTCCTTTAAGGAATCACCACACTATCTTCTACAATGGCTGAACCAATTTACACTCCCATCAACAGCGTAAAAGTGTTCCTATTTCTCCACATCCTCTCCAGCATCTGTTGTCTCCACATTTTGAATGATCGCCATTCTAACTGGCATGAGATGGTGTCTCAATGTTGTTTTGATTTGCATTTCTCTGGTAACCAGTGATGATGAGCATTTTTTCAAAAGTTTGTTGGCCTTATGTATGTCTTCTTTTGTAAAGTATCTGTTCATATCTTTTGCCCACTTTTGAATGGACTTGTTAGTTTTCTTCTTGTAAATCTGTTTTAGTTCTTTGTAAATTCCGGATATCAGCCTTTTGTCAGTTGGTTAGACTGCAAAAATTTTTTCCCATTCTGTTGGTTGCTGATTCACTCTAATGACTGTTTTTTTTTTTTGCCCTGCAGAAGCTGTGGTGTTTGATTAGTTCCCATTTATCTATTTTGGCTTTTGTTGTCAATGCTTTTGGTGTTTTAGTAGTGAAGTCCTTGCCATTGTCTCAGCCCCAAATCCCCTAAAACTGATAAGCAACTTCAGCAAAGTCTTAGGATACAAAATCAATGTTCAAAAATCACTAGCATTCCTATACACCAATAACAGACTTAAAGAGAGCCAAATCAAGAAGAAAATTCCATTCACAATTGCCACAAAGAGAATAAAATACCTAGGAATACAACTAACAAGGAATGTAAAAGACCTCTTCAAGGAGAACTACAAGCCACTGCTCAATGAAATAAGAGAGGACACAAACAGATGGAGAAACATTCCATGTTCATGGTTAGGAAGAATCAATATGGTGAAAATGGCCATACTGCCCAAAGTAATTTACAGGTTCAATGCTATCCCCATCAAGCTACCAATGGCCTTCTTCACAGGACTGGAAAAACCACCTTAAACTTCATATGGAACCAAAAGAAAGCCCGCATAGCCAAGGCAATTCTAAGCAAAAAGAGCAAAGTGGGAGGCATCACACTACCAGACTTTGAAATATACTACAAGGCTACAGTAATCAAAGTAGCATGGTACTGGTACCAAAACAGACATATAGACCAATGGAACAGAACAGAGGCCTCGGAGGCAACACAACAACATATCTGCAAACATCCTATCTTTGTGAAACCTGACATAAACAAGCAATTGGGAAAGGATTCCCTGTTTAATAAATGGTGTTGGGAAAACTGGCTAGCCATGTGCAGAAAGCAGAAACTGGACCCCTTCCTGACACCTTACACTAAAATTAACTCCAGATGGATTAAAGACTTAAACATAAGACCTAACACCATAAAAACCATAGAAGGAAATCTAGGCAAAGCCGCTCAGGACATAGGTGTAGGCAAGGACTTCATGACCAAACCACCTAAAGCATTGAATTATTTTTTGTAAAGCACATAATCTAAGATCACTGGTGAATTTAAACAACCATTTAAGAACATGATACAAAGCCTCAACTATCTCTTCCAGAGGAAAGAAACAAGGGGAAACACTTTCTGGCCTATTTTATGAAGCTAGCATAACCCTAACACTAAAAAGAAACAAAACCATTATATGAAAGAAAACTACAGACTAGTACCTCTCATAAAACGGTATGAAAATTCTCATCAAAATGTTAGCTAATTGAATCCAACAATGTACAAAAGATTTATATTCTATAGTAGAGTAGACTTTATACAAGCTATGCAAGCCTGTTTCCAAATTCAAATCCATTAACATAGTGCATTGTATCAGCCGACTAAAGAAGAAAAGCACGTAACCATGTTAATAGATGAAGAAAAACATTAGACAAAATACTACACATATTCATACTAAAAGAAAAAACCCAAAATCTTTTAGCAAATTAGGAATAAAGAGAAAGTTCCAGAACTTGGTCCAAAAAGTCTATATCAAAACCACCTGCTAACATTCTACTTCATGGAGAGAAACTAGAAGCTTTCCTACTATGATCCAGAACAAGATAAGGATGTCTCCTCTTACTATGCCTTTTCACTATCATAATGGAGGTCCTAGCTAATGCAATAAGACAAGGAAATTAAATATGTGGTATATGGATTGGGAAGAAAGAAATTAAAATATTTTTATTTGCAAAAACAAGATTATCTATGTAGGAAATAGCAAGGAATTGACAGAAAACACTTAGAACTAGTAAGCTATTATAGTTGTAGCATACAGGCTAATGTATAAAAGTCAATAGCTTTCTTAGACCAGCAAAAAAAAAAAACGCATTTGAAATTAAACACATAATGCTATTTATCTTAATCCAAAAATGAAATATTGAGGTATTAATTTAACAGAATGTATTTGAGTGCTAAATTGGGAAAGCTACCAAACTCTTAAAGAAAATCGATGATAGACTGGATAGGGAAAATGTGGCACATATATACCATGGAATATTATGCAGCCATCAAAAACGATGAGTTAGGGTCCTTTGTAGGGATATGGATGAACCTGGAAACCATCATTCTCAGCAAACTGACAGAAGAGCAGAAGATCAAACACCACATGTTCTCACTCATAGGCGGGTGTTGAACAATGAGAACACATGGACACAGGAAGGGGAGCACTACACACTGGGGTCAGTTGGGGGGAAATAGGGGAGGGAGGGTGGGGGGTGGGAAGCTGGGGAGAGATAGCAAGGGGAGAAATGCCAGATGTAGGTGATGGGGAGGAAGACAGCAAATCACACTGCCATGTGTGTTCCTATGCAACAATTTTGCATGTTCTTCACATGTACCCCAAAACCTAAAATGCAATAAAATAAATAAATGGGGGAAAAAAAGGAATTAATGGCATTCACAGCAACCTGAAAAAAAAAAAGGAAATCAAAGAATAAAATAAATGGAGAGATATTTCATGTTTATAGATATAAAGAGTCAATATTGTTGAGATGTCAGCTTTTCTGCATGTAATCTGTGGATTTAATGCAACACCAGCTAGTTATTTTGTGGATATCAACAAAATGATTCTAAAGTTTATGTGGATATGGAAAGGGAAAAGAGTAGGCAACACTATATTGAAGAAGAACAAAGTAAGAGGACTGACACTCCTGGCTTCAAATAGTATGATAAAGTATAGCAATCCAGACAATGTTGTATTGGCTTAAGACTAAACGAATGTATCAATAGAACAGAAACACGAGTCCAGAACTTTACCTATACAAATATATAGTCAGCTGACCTGGACTGACTGTGACGATGCCTTGATTTGGAGCAAAGACAGTTAAATGTAGAAAGTGGCTGAGACAACTGAACATGTACATAAAAAAATAATCAATGTAGACCTTACAGCTCTCAGAAAAGCAACTCAAAGTGGATAACAGGCCAAAATGTAAAACTCAAGACTACACAATTCCTAGAAGATAATACAGCATAAAACTTATGTGACATTGAATTTGGCAATACTTTTTTAGATACAACACCAAAGATTCAAGGTGGAGAAAAAATGGATAAAGTGGATTACATTACAATTAGAAACTTTTGTTCTGTAAAACACTATCAAGAGAATAAGAAGACAAGCCATGGACTGGGAGAACAGTAAAAGATATATCCGACAAAACTGTTACCCAAAATATCTGAAATGTAAAATGGATAATCCACATTATCCATTCCTTCTTTAGCTTGAATCTTTGGTGTTATATCTAAAAAGCTATTGCCAAATTCAGTGCCATATAGATTTTATACTGTATTATCTTTAAGAATTGTGTAGTCTTGTGTTTTACATTTTGGCCTATTATCCACTTTGAGTTGACTTTTCTGAGAGCTGTAAGGTCTACATTGATTATTTTTTAACGTAGATATTCAGTTGTTTCAACAGCTTTCCACATTTAATTGTCTTTGCTCCTGATCAAGGCATTGTCACAGTCAGTCCATATCAGCTGACTATATATTTGTATAGGTCAAGTTCTGAGCTTATTTTTCTGTTCCATTGATACACTAATACAAAGAACTCAAGAAAATGAAAATGCATAAAAGATCTGAATAGACATCTCACCAACATAGATACACAGATGATGAATAGGCACATGAAAAGATGTTCAAAGCTACATGGTATCATAGATTCGCAAACTAACACAACAATGAGATATCACTATATACCTATTAGAATAAGAAAATCTCAAATACTGACAACACCAATTGCTGACAAGGATGTGTAGCAGAAAGAACTCTCATTCATTGCCATTAGCATGCAAAATGATACATTCACTTTGGATGACATTTTGGCATTTTCATACAAAACTCAATGTACTTTTACCATAAGATCCAGCAATCACGTTCCTTGGCATTTCTCAAACGGTGTTACCAACTATGTCCACAAAGAAACCTGACATGGATGTTTACAGCAGGATTATTCATAACTGCCCAAATGTAGAAGCAAGCACAATGTCCTTCAGTAGGTAAACAGACAAATAAGTAGTACCACATTCAAACGGATGTATATTATTCACTGAAAGAAAGACAAGAGCAATCAAATTATGAAAAGATTTGGAGAAACTTTAAGTGCATTTTACTGAATGGAAGAATCCAATCTAAAAAGGCTATGTGCTATATAATTACAAGTATATGACATTCTTATTTTTTTAAAGGCTAAACTATGGAAATGGTCAAAAGTCAGTGATTGCCAGGAATTTCGAGAAAGAAAAGGAAGAAGAAGGTAGAGCACAGATGATTTTTAGGGCAGTGAAGATACTCTGTATGATTGTACCTATGTACCTAAGTCAAAACCATACAGTACCACACAAAGAGTGAAGTCTAAGGTAAACTATGTACTTTGATTGATAATAATATGTAAATGTTTGGTTCATTGATTATAGCAAATTTACCACACTGGTGTGGGATGATGGTGGAGAAAGTTGTGCGATTGTGTGTGAGGATCTATGGGAAAATTATGTAAGAACTCTGTACTTTCTGCTCAATTTTACTATGAAGAGAAACCTGTTATAAAATTTGTGTACTGATTTAAAAATAATAAAAACTCTGGTTGACCACATGTGTGGTTTTAAATTCATTTTATTAAATAAAATAATAGAAGAAACACAATAGCTGAAATATATAGCCAAAGATTTTCATATTGTCTCCCTCAGTGTACTTCCATAAAAAAGTTATCTTTTTGTTGTGGTTTATCTGCTATTTCTGCAAAACCAAGACCGCTGGCTTTTTCATGTTTTATGGGAATGAGCCTTAGCAGATGGTCAAACACTATTTTACCTGGCTTCTTACTCTGAACTTGTCTTTCATTGTCAAGAGAGTGATATTTACTCATTCATTCAACAATATTGAGACCCTGTTATGTGCTGGGAATAATGATCTGATACTCCTGGTTAAGTGCCATGGTAATGTGGAAAACATGGGAAATTGGCATTTGGACTTGTGGTAGTCCTGTGCTTTAGCTGCCATCGACCTTAGGCAGGTTATTTCCCATATTGTCAAGTTCACCTCACCAGTAGACTACCGTGAAGTAGTTGGTAATAAAGTTTTTTTTCCCCGCTCTTGATTTCTGTTTTCCTTGGGAATCTTGAATGGAGAGTACTGCTATCCTGGATTTGTCTAGGATATGCAGCAGATAACAAACATTTATCCCCTAGAATTTCCCTGTAAATATAGGTCTGATCAATACACAGACTAAGAACAAGCCTCCATCCAAGGAATGCATTGTTAGTGTTTATTTTTAATGATGTCAATAGCGGAAGAGTGTCCTGGCTCCTGTCTCAGGCACCATTCAGATAATCAGTTCTCTCCAGCAGACAAACATATTTGCTCTCAAATAGTGTTTGCAAACCCCTGCTAAAAATAAAACTAGCAAAAATTGACAGCCCAGAAGACTTAGAGGGTTTCATTTGTTTTGCTATTATTTCTTAAATATTTTAAATGCTGTTTTGATAATAAATTCTTCAAATCAAAGTAAGCAGTGAGTTTTCACTTCTGTTTTATTTTGGGTCTTGCATTGTTAAAAACATGCATTCTTGATGAGGAGTGGGTAATCCTGGAATATGAAGGACTTTGTTAGTTTTGTGATACAATTATTTTATAGACTGAATATCCAGCTCAGCCCCAGGACCTCACAGTATGAAATAACTGTAATTTTCTGCATAAAACTTAGCCTAAAAAGGAAAAAATATTGCTAAAATGTTTAGATGTCTGTAAATGCATGAAAGATAAAACTTCGATTAGCTATGGTAACACAGCTAAAAATAATGTTTCTTTGTCAATTACTATTATCTAGAGCACCATCAGAGCTGGAAAAGTAGGTTTTCTTTCTAAATTTATCTGAATTCAATTGGTTTATTTGAAGTTATATTAGGTCTGATAAGAGATGTAGCCTGAAACAGTAAACAGTTTATTATCAGTACTTTACTAAATTCTTAAGAGCTTGTGCTTGGTATTGAGGGATTTATTTCTGCATAAAATATGTGGCTATTAATAATAGTTTTCTACATAAAACATGTTTAACTAGGATTCTGGATATTATTAGTAGTAGCTTATTCTGAGACCGGATACTCGGAGCAAAAGTATAACATTAAACTTGAGTTATATGAAATTGTGAAGCTCCATGTGAACAAAAGACAGAGTTGCCTGTTGCTACTTGTTTTTCTAGAGATAGAGCCTTATCTGACTTAGATACCTAATATCTGAAATTCTTTTAGGCAATCACAAACAATGAAAGATGTTCTTCTTTCCATTTATGTTTTTATTCATTACAATTATCTAATCTTAACTGGATCCATCATTTAGTGGTCAACACTCTGGACTCTAAAATTACCTAATCTAGAAAAATAATAGTATGCCTAGATTTGGTCATCATTTTTCAATTAAAAATCCCATGGCAACTGGTTAATTTGCCTCTTTCAATGGCCATGCAAAATGTTTTGATATATTCTTATGTGTCCTTTCATAGATTGCAGTAATAAACAATTGTCAAGCAAAGCAAATATTAGTTGATATCTATATGTGTATCTAACTATCCCTATCTATGAAAATCCTACATAAATGACATTTTAAAGTGCATGAAATATTCTCTCCGGGTATGAACACTGCTGAAGCAAGCTAATGCTCAGCTTATCATCATTATAATGCCATTAAACATTTAATGGCTCTCTCATTGAGATTGGCAAAATAACTCAGCAATTTCTTCATCAGACTCTCTTCTGCTCTTTTCATTCATAATTTCACTTTTATGTCTTTCAGTCTTATATAAAAAGAACACTTTGCTAGAAATTCTCATTTGGCGAGAATCAAGAACCTTAGAAAACGTCTTGCTATTTTCTGCCCCGTGTTAATTTTTATGACTGAAAGATACTAAGATTCCTGACATGTGTCCTGTCATCAGGAAGAATTAGATTAATTAAAATAGGAGGAAATAGCCTTCACTTGATTTAACTAATATGTAAGCTGTAACCTCCTGCCAAAATGTAAGCATGAAGTCTTATGGCCGTTATGGGAAACAGAGAGATTACAAAAAATAAAGACATTAGTCATTACTTAAAATATTTTATATACCCTAAAGTTTTACTTAATAATTTTGAGAGAAAATTTTTAATGCTATTTTCCAAAACAGGATCAACAGATCTTCATGATATTAATCTAAAAAATAATAATTAATTTTTAAAAATTATAAACAATTGTTTGTTTCCCTTTAATAGTCTCTTAAAATATCTTAAATACAGAAACATTGTGAAGAAATTTTTAAAAATAATATATGGTTAATGCCCCGGAAATTCTTATGCAAACCTTACAGGTAACACTTCTCAAAATAAATAGATGTAGGTATAGTTATATGTTGCTATACAGAGACATATAGCAACAATTCCATGGTAATGTAAAAGCAGTTGCATTATGCTATAATAAACACTAATCGTATAAATTATTAATCCAGTAAAACAGAAGTATAATTTAATAAGAACCATTTCTTGACCTAGATCCTCGAAATCCAAACTGATGGGAATTGTTTTTTTAAGTGCCACAAAAAAATATCAAATTTTAACAAATTTGAAAATAGAAATAAGAAGATGCCACTATAGGCAAATTCTACTGAATATGTACACTTTAGCATTATCAACAGTGATTTAAAGACTTAACTCCTTTTCCTTTTTAATTCTTAATGCAGTAGATCAAGAGTCACCAAACATAGGCCTTACACTTTTTATCTAATTTTACATATAAGGTTATATACATATAAGGCCATACTCATTGCTTTGAATATTGTCTACAGTTGTCTTTTTGCGAAAACTGTGGAGTAGCTGCAACAGAGCTGGTAGCTCACAAATCTAAAATATTGACCGTCTGACCTCAAAAACTTTTTCTCTATGTAGTTACCACCTTCTTGACTTGGATGCATGTGTGTGTTTCTGTGTGCATGATGTGTGTGTGTGTGTGTGTGTGTGTGTGTTAGAGAAATAGAATGAGACACAGAGATAGAAGGGAAAGAAGTAGTGACTTCATCTATTAGAATTATATTTTTATATTAATGAGGGGCCTTTTGATGTGAAAATTCATGTATTCAGAAGAAAGCAAGGGTGGTTTAAATTATGAAAAAAAAAATTACAGAGGTGGGCCACCAATTCTGAGACAGTTCTAACTACACCCATATAAACAGGACTGCAGGGAAGTTCACAAGACAGCTGGGCAGAGCCCACAGCAGCTCAGCAAAGTATCTGCAGGCAGACAGTGACTAGGCTGCTTCCTTGCTGTGCAGGGAAGCCCTGAAAAAGAAAAAAAAAGGCAGCAGCACAGCAGAAACTCATAAATAAACCCCTAACTTCCTGGGACAGAGCACCTGGGGAAAAAAAAAAGGTGTTTATGAGTTCTGCTGAAGCAGACCTAAATGTACCTGCCCAGCGGCACTGAATGAGAAATGGAGACAACAACTCAGCACTTGAGCTCATGTAAAGGACAGACTGTCTCCTCACGCAGCTCTCTGACCCCCGGATATCCAAAGAGTCACCTCATAAAGGAGAGATCAGACTGACACTTATGAGTTGTCCTTCTGGGACAAAGACAGCAGAAAAAGAAACTGGTAGCAACTGTTACTGTTCTGCAGCTGCTGCAGGTGATCCCCAGGCAAGCAGGGCCTAGACTGGACCTCAGCAGCCCTACAGCAGAGGGGTCATGTTGTTAGAAGGAAAACTAAGAAACAGAAATAACTTCATCATCAACAAACTGGACATCCACTCAGAGACCCAATCTGAAAGTCAGCAACTACAAAGATGACAGGTGGATAAATCCACAAAGATGGGAAGAAGCCAGCACAAAGAGGATGAAAACACCCAAAACCAGAACAACGCTCCTCCTACAAGGGTTCACAACTCCTCACCAGCAAGGGAACAAGACTGGATGGAGAATGAATGTGACAAAATGACAGAATCAGACTTCAGAAGGTGGGTAATAAGGAACTTCTGTGAGCTAAAAGAACATGTTCTAACCCAATGCAAAGAAACTAAGAACTTTGAAAAAAGATTTGACGAAATGCTAATGAGAATGGACAAATTAGAGAGGAATATAAGTGAATTGATGGAGCAGAACAACACAATACGAGAACTTCGTGAAGCATGCACAAGTTTCAACAGCCAAATTGACCAAGCAGAAGAAAGGGCATCAGAGATTGAAGATTAACTCAATGATATAAAAAAGAGGGCAAGATTAGAGAAAAAGGGGTAAAAAGAAATGAACAAAGTCTCCAAGAAATGTGGGACTATGTGAAAAGACCTAATCTACGTTTGATAGGCATACCTGAATGCGACGAAGAGAATGAATCCAAGCTGGAAAATACGCTTCAGGATATTACCCAGGAAAACTTCCCCAACCTAGCAAGGCAGACCAATATTCAAGTCCAGGAAATACAAAGAACACCACAAAGATATTCCTCAAGAAGAGCAACCTCAAGGCACATAATCGTCAGATTCACCAGGGTTGAAATGAAGGAGAAAATGCTAAGGGCGGCCAGAGAGAAAGGTAGGGTTATCCACAAAGGGAAGCCCATCAGACTCACAGCAGATATCTCAGCAGAAACCCTACAAGCCAGAAGAGAGTGGGGGTTAATATTCAACATCCTTAAAGAAAAGAACTTTCAACCCAGAATCGCCTATCCAGCCAAACTAAGCTTCATAAGTGAAGGAAAAATAAAATCCTTTGTGAACAAGCAACTACTCAAAGATTTCATCACCACCAGGCCTGCTTTACAGGAGCTCCTAAAGAGGCTGTACGTTCCAGCAACTCCAAAAATAAACCAAATGGTAAAGAGCATCAGCACAATGAAGAAACTACATCAACTAATGGGCAAAACAGCCAGCTAGCATCAAAATGGCAGTATCAAACTCACACATAACAATATTAACCCTAAATGTAAATGGACTAAGTGCTCCAATCAAAAGACACAGACTGGCAAATTGGATAAAAATTCAAAACTCATCAGTGTGTGGTATCCAGGAAACCCATCTCAGATGCAAGGATACACAAAGGCTCAAAATAAAGGGATGGAGGAAGATTTACCAAACAAATGGAGAGCAAAAAAAAAGCAGGAGTTGCAATTCTCATCTCTGATAAATTAGACTTCAAAGCAACAAAGATCAAAAGAGACAAAAAGGACACTACATAATGGTAAAAGGATCAATGCAACAAGAAGAGCTAACAATCCTAAATATATACGCACCCAATACAGGAGCACCCAGATACATAAGGCAAGTTCTTAATGACTTACAAAGAGACTTAGACTCCCACACAATAATAGTGAGAGACTTTGACACCCCATTGTCAATATTAGACAGATCAACCAGACCGAAAATTAACAAGGATATCCAGGACTTGAGCTCAGACCTGGACCAAGCTAACCTAATAGACATTTACGGAACTCTCCACCCAAAATCCACAGAATATACATTCTTCTCAGCACCACATCATACCTACTCTAAAATTGACCACATAATTGGGAGTAAATCACTCCTCAGCAAATGAAAAAGAACGGAAATCATAACAAACAGTCTCTCAGACCACAGTGCAATCAAGGTAGAACTCAGATTTCAGAAACTAACTCAGAACTGCACAGCTTCATCAAAACTGAACAACTTGCTCTTGAATGTTGACTGGATAAACAATGAAATGAAGGCAGAAATAAAGACATTCTTTGAAATCAACAAGAATGAAGACATGACATACCAGAATCTCTGGGACACATTTAAAGCAGTCTTTAGAGGAAAATATATAGCAATAAGTGCCCACATGAGATGAAAGGAGACATCAAAAACTGACACCCTATCATCAAAACTGAAAGAGATAGAGGAGCAAGATCAAAAAAACTCAAAACCTAGCAGAAGACAGGAAATAACTAAGATCAGAGCAGAACTGAAGGAGATAGAGACACAAAAAAATCTTCAAAAAATAAATAAATCCAGGAGCTGCTTTTTCAAAAAGATCAACAAAATAGACAGACCACTAGACACATTAATAAAAAATAAAAGACAGAATAACCAAATTGATGCCACAAAAAACGATAAAGGGGATATCACCACAGATTCCACAGAAATTCAAACCATCATCAGATATTATTACATACAACTCTATGCACATAAACTAGTAAACCTGGAAGAAATGGATAAATTCCTGGACACTTGCCCCCTCCCAAGCCTAAACCAGGAAGAAGTTGAAACCCTGAATAGACTAATAACAAGTTCTGAAGTTGAGGCAGCAATTAGGAGCCTACCACCCAAAAAAAGCCCAGGTCCAGATGGGATCACAGCCGAATTCTACCAGACATACAAAGAAGAGCCAGCACCATTCCTTCTGAAACTATTCCAATAATCCAAAAAGGGGGAATCCTTCCCAAATCATTTTATGAGACAAACATCACCCTGATACCAAAACACAACAGAGATTTCAGCAAGAAAAGAAAACTTCAGGCCAATATCCATGATGAACATAGATGCAAAAATCTTCAATAAAACACTGGGAAGCCAATTGCAAGAGCACATCAAAAAGCTTATCCACCATGATCAATTAGGCTTCATCCTGGCGATGCAAGGCTGGTTCAACATACGCAAGTCCATAAATGTAATTTACCACATAAACAGAACCAAAGACAAAAACCACATGATTATCTCAATGGATGCAGAGAAGGCCTTTGACAATATTCAACAGCCCTTTATGCTAAAAACCCTCAATAAACTAGGTATTGATAGAACGTATCTCAAAATAATAAAAGCTATTTATGACAAACCAACAGCCAATATCATACTGAATGGGCAAAAACTGGAAACATTCCCTTTGAAATCTGTCACTAGACAAGGATGCCCTCTCTCACCACTGCTATTCAATATAGGACTGGAAGTTCTAGCCTGAGTAATCAGGCAAGAAAAAGAAATAAAGTGTATTCGAATAGGAAAGTAGGAAGTCAAATTGTCTCTATTTGCAGATGACATGATTGTATATCTGGAAGACCCCATCGTCTCAGCCCAAAGTCTCCTGAAAATGATAAGCAACTTCAGCAAATTCTCAGGTTACAAAATCAATGTGCAAACATCACAAACATTCCTATACACCAATAACAGACTTAAAGAAAGCCAAATCAAGAACGAACTGCCATTCACAATTGCTACAAAGAGAATAAAATACCTAGGAATACAGCTAACAAGGAATATAAAGGACCTCTTCAAGGAGAACTACAACCCACTGCTCAACGAAATAAGAGAGAACACAAACAGATGGAGAAACATTCCATGTTCATTGTTAGGAAGAATCAATATCGTGAAAATGGCCATACTGCCCAAAATAATTTACAAATTCAACGCTATCCCCATCAAGCCATCGATAACCTTCCTCACAGAACTGGAAAAAAACACCTTAAACTTCATATGGAACCAAAAGAGAGCCCGCATATTCAAGTCAATTCTAAGCAAAAAGTACAAAGCAGGAGGCATCACAGTACCGGACTTCAAACTATACTACAAGGCTACAATAATCAAAACAGCATGGTACTGGTACCAAAACAGAGATATAGACCAATGGAACAGAACAGAGGTCTCGGAGGCAACACA
>NW_016107777.1:926347-975115 GCF_001604975.1 Cebus imitator
ATTGAGATACCATCTCACTCCAGTTAGAATGACGATCATTAAAAAATCTGGAGACAACAGATGCTGGAGAGGATGTGGAGAAATAGGAACACTTTTACACTGTTGGTGGGAGGGTAAATTAGTTCAGCTATTGTGGAAGACAGTGTAGTGATTCCTCAAGGACCTAGAAATAGAAATTCCTTTTGACTCTGCAATCCCGTTACTGGGTATATATCCAAAGGATTATAAATCGTTCTACTATAAGGACACATGCACACGAATGTTCATTGGAGCACTTTTTACAATAACAGAGACCTGGAACCACCCCAAATGCCCATTGATGATAGACTGTACAGGGAAAATGTGGCACATATACAGCATGGAATATTACACAATCATCAAAATGATGAGTTTGTGTCCTTTGTAGCGACATGGATGAACCGGGAAGCCATCATTCTCAGCACACTGACACTGGAGCAGAAAATCAAACGCTGCATGTTCTCACTCATAGGCGGGTGTTGAACAATGAGAACACATGGACACAGGGAGGGGAGCACTACACACTGGGGTCTGTTTGAGGGAAATAGGGGAGGGACAGAATGGGGCGGGGAGTTGGTCAGGGCATGGCATGGGGAGAAATGCCAGATATATGTGAGGGGGTGGAAGGCAGCAAATCACACTGCCATGTGTATACCTATGCAACAACCTTGCATGTTCTTCACATGTACCCCAAAACCTAAAATGCAATTTAAAAAAAAATCAGGAAACACGAAACAAACAAACAAACAAACAAACAAACAAAAACTCTTACATGCAACTATTTAAATAAAAAGATCAATAAAAATTATGAAAAAAAATTCATAAAGCCTAGCAGTAGTGGGCCTTCCAATTTCCTGAAAGGAAAATTTTAATACAATTTTAAAAAATATTATTGATTTGATTGCATATATAATGTGAATTCCTTCAATATATATTATGATTTTCATTTTAGATGCGAAGTCTATATCAGGAACTTGACAATGTAAAAAAATAAATGAAAGAGGTAGAGTATTCTGGGAAAATGGCAGAGTGAGAAGTGCCAGTTATCTGTCTCCACACCTGGATAAAAGTTACACTGGCAGAATCTTCCTAATGCTACTAAAGTTATGTGCTACATAATGACATTTCAATGACAGACTGCATATATGGTAGTGGTACCATATGGTTTTAAGATTGTATTTTTCTACATCTTTTCTTAATTTAAATATGTTTAAATGCACAAATACTTACCATTGTGCTACAGCTACGTCCTGTATTCAGTAAAGTAACATGCCATACAGGCTTGTACCCTTATAGCAATGGCTATACCATACAGCTTAGGTGTATAGTAGACTATGCCATTTGCCTTTGCGAAAGTACACTCCATAATGTTCTTACAATGAAAATTGCCTGAGGATGCATTTCCTAAAATGTATCCCCTTTGCTAAGTGATATGTGACCATATTTGGAATGTAGAGACTATTTAAGGCTTGTGATTTCCAGCGGAAGGCTTAGATGGTAAATTATAGTTATTTTCAGCCAATTTCAGCTCTTAACACAGTAACTACTCGTCTCCCACCCTCCAGTATCATGGCAGGCAGCCATGCACATGTTCTTGGTGCAGTTTGACTCAACTTGCACAAGTTGAGGTAGGGAAAAGCAATCCTAACTGCCCTACCAATCTTGGGGTTCTGTGATATGATTGCTGTTTCTAATGATAGAGGTACAGACGAAGATATGAGTGGTCATTACTGTTGCACCTCCATCCATTACCGCAAACCTCCTCACTGTAGCAAAAGCCACTTCTAGGTGAGTTAGATGAATGGTGCTTTCTTTTTCCCCTCTTCATTTTTCTCTTTATCCACTTTTTTTGGTGGTGCCAGACATTAAACACCAGGATATTCAAATGCAACTTCAAATGCTACACAAAAAAACAGAACTGCACATACTTCAGGTTCAGGAAAGACATGAGATCTTACATTAGGCTGGTTCTTGTGGAGAAAGCATGAAAGAAAATAACATACTAAATAAATAAATAACAGCAAATCCTAGGAAGAGCAAAAATATGATTTCTATAATTATTACTTAATTAGATTAAAATGTCCAGTTTTCAGCAAAAATCACATCATGCTAGGAAACTGTGGCCCATTTAAAGGAAAAAAAATAAATCAACAGAAATTATTCCTGAAAAAATACCTGATAAAAGATGTAATAGATAAGCACTTAGAAACAACTGTCTTGAAGCTCAAATAGTTTTAAAAAGAAATGTACAGAAAATCAAGAAAACAATGTATAAACAAAAATGGAAACAATAGATATAATTCAAAAAAGAAAGAAAATAAATTCTAAAGCTAAAACGTATATTAACTGAAATGAAGAATTTACTGAAGGGATTTGAAGGCAGATTTGAGGAGTCAAATTATCAAAATAGCAGAAATTATCAAGTCTGAGGAGCAGAAAGAAAAAAAAAATCGAAGGAAAGTGAACACAATCTGAAGAATCCATGGGACATCATAACCCTGACAAATGTCCCAAATTTGATAAATGACATGAATATTTATGTAAGAAGATAAATGAACACAAAGTAAGATTAACTCAAAGATACTCTCACTGAGACATATTTAATCACATTTTCAAAAGACAAACAGAATTTTCAAAGTAGCAATAAAAAAAAAGACTCCCTATATAAAAGAGATCCTTAAAAAGAATGTCAGCAGATTTCTCATCAGAAACTTTGGGGGCCAAAAGGAAATGCATCAATATATTTAAAGAGATAAAAGAAAAAAAGCAATACACACACATTGTCAAACAGGAACCTTTTATCTGGCAAACCAGTTATTCAAACGTAAGGAAAACCAGTCCTTCAAAGTAAAGAGACTCCTGTCATATATGCAGTCTGTCAGTGACTGAAATGCCATTATGCAGTACATAATTTTACTTTCCGAAAGAAAGGTTTATTTTATTTTCTAAATAAACAAAAACTGAAGGAGTTTATTACCATGAGCCTGCCCTGTGGATTTGGGGAAGAGGGAGCTCAAGGAAGCTAATGGGTGAAATGAAGAAATACTGGAGAGTAACTTGAACCCATATGAAGAAGTAAATATTTCAATAAAAGTAAATACATGGACAGTTATAAAACTAGTTGTATTTCAACATGGTTTGTAATTTCTGTTTTGATTTTCTGCGTAAGAGACTAACGCATTTAAAAGTACAGTTTATCTTTCAGGCACACAGTGTAATTTGAGGATATCAACAACTGAAAGGAATAGAGACAGAGTTTTATAGGAATAGGTTTTTATATATTATTAAAGTTAAGCTTGTATAAATTCAAATTAAGTTTTCGTATATTTAAGAGGTTAACTATAATCCCAATGGGAACCACAAAGAAAATAACTATAGCAAATACTCGAAAGCAAATGAGAAGGGAATTTAAGCATTTCACTATTAAAAATAATCACCTAAACACAAAAGACTACAGTAATATGGGAAGTGAGGGACAAAAAAGTCATTTGGTATATATTTTTAAAATATTCAAATGACAAAAATGCCCTCCTTTTTCAGTAATTACTTTAAATGTAAATGAATTAAACACTCCAATTAAAAGACAGTGAGTGTCAGTATTTTTTTAATACTTGTTTAACTGCATAATCTCTACGAGAGAGTTACTTTAGAGCTAAAGACACACATTAATTGAAAGTGAAAGAATAGAAAATGATATTTTATGCAAATTATAATCAAAAGAGAGCAGGGCTAGCTATAGTTATACCAGAGAAATTAAGCTTTAAATTAAAAGTTTACAAGAGAAAAGGAAGGATATTATATATTAATAAAAGATTCAACCCAGCAAGAAGATATAACAATTAGAAATATTTTCTCACCCAATGACATACCATCACAATATATGAAGCAAAAACTAACAGAATTGAAGGGCTAGACAGTTTTGCAATAATACTTGGAGACTTTAATACCCAACTCTCAATAACAGATGGAACAACAACAAAAAAAGATAACAAATAAAATAGAGGACTTAAACAACAGAAAGAGCCAACTAGATTTAAGACATATAAGGAACAATTTAACTAACAATAGCACCTACATACTTTTCAAGTGCATTTGTGGCAATTTTTGTGGCACACCATGTGCAGGCCACAAAATAAGTCTTAACAGATTTAAAAAAATAAAAGCCTCTTATTTGTGCACAAGATGTGAAGGTTTTAAATCAACAATAGAAGAAAAATGAAAATTTACAAATTTGTGGAAATTGAACAACCCATGTTTTAGCTACCAATTGATCACAAAGTAAATTAGACAATACTTTGAAATGAATGAAAATGAAAACACAACATACTAAACTTAGGGATACAGAGAAAGCAATACTAAAAGAAAATTTATAGCTATAAGCACATTAAAAAATAAGAAATATTTCAAATCAACAATCTGGCTTTACAACTTAAGGACCTAGGAAAAGAAGAACAAACAAAAACTAAAGGTGACAGAAACAAAGAAGTAATAAAAAACAGAGCAGTGATAAATGAAAAAGAGACTAGAAAAAAAAAAGAGAAAAATCAGTGAAATAAAACATTTTTCCTTTAAAAAATCAACAGAATTTATAAACTCTTAGCTAGACAGATTTAAACAAGAGAGAAAATTCAAATTACTAACCTCAGAAATGAAAGTGGGGCATTATTATCAATTCTACAGACATTAATTTGATAACCTAGATTTATATGGACAAACTGCTAGAAACACAAAAACTGCAAAGACTAAATCACAAATAAATAGAAAATCAAAATAAAACTATTAATATTAAACAAAAGTAATAGACCTACAACTAGTACACTAGACTATATCAGTAAATAAAAATTCATTGACAAATAAAAGCCATGTACCTGATGGCATGTCTGGTGAATTCTACCAAACATTTTAAAAAGTAACATTAGTGGAGTGCAGTTCCCAGAGAGAACAACGCAGATGGTGAGTGATCACCGCATTTTCAAGAGAGTTTTTACTGCCCACAGACCAGGAGATTCCCTGGCTGAAAAGCACCGTGAGTTTCCAGCATGGTTGCTTCAGCCAATGCAATGAGTCTCCACACAAAAACTCACACAAATTTGGGCAGCCATTTCAACTCATGCCTGGAACGCCTGGGAGACAGAACCACCCATTCAACTGAAAAAAAGGGGGCTGAAACAGGGAGACAGGTGATCTGGCTCGGTGGGTACCAATCCAACAAAGACCAACAATCTGAAGCACTCAGGATTGAGTTTCACAGCAAGCACAGCTGGATCCAGGACAGTCCAGATCTGTGGGGTAAGAGAGTTTGCCATTACCGAGGAAATCCACCACAACCAAGGTGATCCGCCATTACAAAGGCAGTCTGCCATTACTGAGAATCTGCCATTACTGAAGCAGTCCACCATTACTGAGGCAGATCACCATTACCAAGGCAGTTCTAACTATACCTCTGTAAACAAAACTGTAAGGAAGCTCACACAGCAGCTAGGCAGATTGCAGGGCAGCTCAGCAATGCCTCTACTGGGAGATGGTGACTAGGCTACCTCCTTGCTGGGCAGGGCATCTCTGAAGAAAGGTAGCAGCACAAAAGGAACTTATAAATAAAGCCCCACCTTCTGAGGACAGAGCACCTGGGAAAAAAGACAGTTATGAGGAGCCAAATTAAGAATGAACTGCAATTCACAATTGCTACAAAGAGAATAAAATTCCTAGGAATACAAGGAACAAAGGATGAAAAGGATCTCTTAAGGAAAACTACAAACCACTGCTCAATGATATAAGAGAGGACACAAACAGATGGAGAAACATTCCATGCTCATGGTTAGAAAGAATCAATATTGTGAAAATGGCCATACTGCCCAAAATAATTTATAGATACAGCACTATCCCCATCAAGCTACCTATCATCCTCTTCACAGAACTGAAAAAATATCTTAAACTTCATATGGAACCAAAAGAGAGCCCACATAGCCAAGTTAATTCTAAGCAAAAAGAACAAAGCTGTAGGCATCATGCTACCAGACTTCAAGCTATACTACAAAGTTACAGTAATCAAAACAGCATGGTACTGGTACCAAAACAGAGATACAGACCAATGGAACAGAACAGAGGACTTGGAGGCAATGCCACACATCTACAACCACTGATCTTTGACAAAGCTCAAAAAAGCAACCAATGGGAAAGGATTCCCTGTTTAATAAATGATGTTGGGGAAACTGGCTAGTCATATGCAGAAAGCAGAAACTGGACCTCTTCCTGACACCTTACACTGCAATTAACTCCAGATGGATTGAACACTTAAACATAAAACCTAACACCATCATCAAAACCCTAGAAGAAAACCTAGGCAAAACCATTCAGGACATAGGTGTAGGCAAGGACTTCATAATCAAAACAGCAAAAGCATTGGCAACAAAAGCAAAAATAGAGAAATGGGACCTAATCAAGCTCCACAGCTTCTGCACAGCAAAAGAAACAATCATTAGAGAGAATGGGCAAACAAAAGAATGAGAAAAATTTTTGTTATCTACCCTTCTGACAAAGGGCTATTATCCAGAATCTACAGAGAACTACAACAGATTTACCAGAAAAACACAAATGAACAAACCTATTCAAAAGTGAATGAAGGATATGAACAGATACTTTTCAAAAGAAGACATATATGTGGCCAACGAATATATGAAAAAATGTTCATCATCACTGGTTATTAGAGGAATGCAAATCAGAACCACATTGTGATGCCATCACACGCCATTTAGAATGGTGATCATTAAATAATCTGGAGGCAACAGATGCTGGAGAGGATGTGGAGAAATAGGAAAACTTTTACACTATTAGTGGGAGTGTAAATTAGTTCAACCATTGTGGAAGACAATGTGACGATTCCTCAAGGATATAGAAATAGAAATTCCATTTGACCCAGTAATCCCATTACTGAGTATATACCCAAAGGATTATAAATCATTGTATTATAAAGACATATGCACACGTATGTTCATTGCAGCACTGTTTACAATAGCAAAGACCTGGAACCAACCCAAATGTCCATCGATGATAGACTGGACAGGGAAAATGTGGCACATATACACCATGGAATACTATGTTGCCATAAAAAACGATGAGTTTGTGTCCTTTCTAGGGACATGGATGAACCTGGAAACCATCATTCTCAGCAACCTGACACAAGACAGAAAATCAAACACAGCATGTTCTCACTCATACACTGATGTTGAACAACGAGAACACACATAGACACAGAGAGGGACCATCATACACTGGGGTCTGTTGGGGGCGAGTAGGGGAGGGACAGTGGGGGGTAGGGAGGTTGTGGTGGGATAACATGGGGAGAATTAACAGATGTAGGTAACGGGGGGATGGAGGCAGCAAACAATCTTGCCATGTATGTACCTATGCAACAATCCTGTATCATCTGCACATGTGCTCCAGAACCTAAAGTGCAATTATATATATGTATAAACTAACACTAATCTTTCTCAAACTTTTCCAAAAATTGAAAAGGACAGAATACTTCCTAACTCCTTCTAGGAAGCTATTCATCACCAAGTTATCAAAGCCAAACAAAGACATTACAAGAATGGGAAACTGCAGGCCAATATTCATTATGAATATTGATGCAAAAATCATCAACAAAATACTAGCAAATTGAATTACATAGAATATTAAAATTATTATGCAGTATGACCTGGTGAGATTTTTTCTTTAATATAAGAGTAATCCAATATTTAAAAATAAATCAATGTAATAGACCATATTAATATAATGAAGGATGATGATCTCAATTGATGCAGAAAAAAAAAAAAAAAAACACTGCCCAAAGTGAACATCATACTCAGTGGTTAAAAACCAAAAACTTTTTCTCTTGGATCAGAAACAAGAAAAAGATGCCCACTTTCTCTGCTTCTATTCAACATAATACTGGAAGTTCTAGCCACAGCAATTAGGCAAGAAAAAAAAGGTGGAGATGCATCTGAATTGGAAAGGAAAAAATACCCCCATGTGAAAGAACAAATATACACAAAAATTAGTTTAAAATATATCAAAGACCTATCATAGACCTGAAACTACGTAACTTGTAGAAGAAAACATAAGGCAAACATTTTATTACATTGGATTCGACAATAGTTTCAAAATATAATACTGAAGGCACAGGTGACAAAAAAAAGCTAGACAAATATGAACATTTAAAATTTTGTGCACTAAAAGACACTATCCACAGAGTAAAAAGGTACTGCACAAATTGGGAGAAAATATTTGCAAATCATATAGACCTAGCAGATTAATATCCAGAACAAGGAACTCCCAACTGAACAAACCAAACCCAATTCAATAATGAGAAATGGATGCAAACAGCCATTTCTCTAAAAAAGATACACAAATATGTACAAATGGCTAATAAACGCATGAAAAGATGTTCAAGATTAGTAAAATGCAGATCAAAACTACATTTAGATACCATCTCATACACATAGGACAGATACTATCAAAAAAAACATAAAATAATTCACGTTGGTGAGGATGCTGGAACCCTTGCACATTGTTGGTAGAAATCAAACATGATACAGCCACTGTAGAAAAGAGTATGGTGGCTGCTCAAAAAATTTAAGAATAGAATTATCATATGGTCCAATTAATCCTACTTCTGGATATATGCCCCAAAGAATTGAAACCAGCATACCAATGAGATATTTTTACCCTCATATCCATAGCAGCATCATTCACAATAATTAAAACATGGAAGCAGCCCAAATGTTAATCACTGAATAAATAAGAAAATGTGGTATGTATATACAATGAATATTAACCAGCTTTAAAAAGAAGGAAATTCTGATATACACCACAACATGGAAGACACATGAGAGCACAATGCTAAGTGAAAGAAGCCAAGCACACACAAAAAAACCGAATACTGTATTTTTCCACTTCTATGAGGGATGTACAGGATTCAAAATCATAGAGACAAAAAGTAGAATGGTAGTTTGCAGGAGTTGGGAGGAGGGACAAATGAGGAGTTATTGTTTAATGAATATAGAATTTTAATTTTACAACATGAAGAGATGTGGAGATAGATGGTAGTAATGGATGCTCACTATAAATGTATTTAGTGTCACTGAGCTATATAATTAAAATGGTTAAGATAGTACAATTTATGTTATATGTATTATACCACATTATTTAAAATGGTGAAAAAATGAAAGAACATCACCTTCCTCGAAGCATGCACAGTAATGGTGCTGAGGGGGATATAAGGTAAATATACTTTTACACTTCATTAACCTTGTTGTGCTCAGTATGTACATCAACATATCATCCAACACCCTGACCACTCAGTAACCAGATTATATATCCTTATAATAGTAACTATATATCCTGAATAACAATTTTGTTCTACTGCTTTCTCAACTACTCATTCCCATGTCCATATTCCAGAACACTTCATTGCCAGAAAATCCACCACTTCCAAAATCTTAAATCTCCAATATCACAGATTGATCTACACTTTTCATTTTTCTATTGATTTTCTCTACATTTTCATTCTGGCCGTGTTTAAGCCTATCATATTCCCAATCCTTTGATTGTATTGCTTGACTGCATGTCCTCATCTCCTGTGTTTCTTCCTTTCTTAGAACCATTGCCAGGACTCATAACTATCTGATCAAATTAGTAATGCATGGTCCAAAGCCTTAGACAAACAAAACATTTTTATCAGCCAATATTCCAAGGGTTTGGAAGATACCTCCCAGGAGCTGACCAAGGCCAATTCTGAAGTCAATGCTTTATTTGTAACGTGAAGGGTTTGAGCAAGCCTGGTCTGCCAGTTCTTTCTTTCCTGCACGTATTTTTTATGGAAAACTGCTCAAAAGTTATCGGTCCTTTGTGTACAATTCTTTTTTTCTAGTTATTCCAATGTGGTTTAGAGTACTAGAGAATATTCGAAGGTTAAAATAAATAATAAAACCTTTTATTAAAAAGAACTGTATAAGAAATGCATATGGCACTATGTGAAACTCAGATTGAATTAGTGGAGTAAGAGAAAACAGATGATATTTGAAACTTAGAAGTAAAATTGAACAATAATTTAACCTCAAGTCAAGTTTGATATGCCCTCTTCAGTTTTTAAATATAGAGATGAAGGAAAATCAGGTTAAAAAAACTCAAAAAACCTTAAACTAAAAACATTGCAGAAAGGTGCTGTGACCATGTGGAAGCCATGTTTGTCCATACGCTCTGGTTCACTTGAGACAGTCCAAGTTTACAATTGTTTTTACACACAATTATTAATACTCTCCCTTTTCACTCTTAAAAAAAGTCTAGTTTCTTTGATAAATTATATGGCTACCGGAAGCTGCAATCATTGTGGAGAAATCGGTTCCAGTGAGGCAGAGAAAGTGCTTCATGAGAAATGTATTTTTTTCTGTGATGTGAATGTCAGATGAAACTGCCATCCAATGTTATTGGTCTTATATGAGATACCTTGGCCAAATCCTAAATGTTTTCTGAAAGCTAATTTTTGAAATAATTATTTTATAGGTCATAGCTGCTATATGCAGGAGAGTTTGTCTGATAAGAGCAAATAGATCATTGCAAGAAATAATGTAATAAAAAAAAATTTGATCCTTGATACATTATACTTTCAAATAGCTTTGGAAATAGTACAGATAAGTAATAGCAATAATTGCTTAGCTTCTTGACATATCATTTTGTAATATTGTGTGAAGCTTTAAAATTAATCGTTTATTAGAATTTAAGCTCTGTGAATGATAGTACTGTTGTCAGTACTCTATTTCCAGGGCTTGGAATACAAAATTAAATGTGCTTTAGAATAAATGATTGGTTGAATAAACCCCTATTTTTATGTGGTGTCTTATTTGATCTATAACCTAAAAAGTATTGAAAATGTGTTTATATTTGGCTAACTGATATGAATTTTAACACTTTAGAACTTTTATTACAAATCTAAATATGATACTGTCTGTTTCAGAAAATGATAATCAGTAATAACTAGAATTTACCCATTATTATATAATTTCAGTATAATTTTATAAGTATTCCTATTAAATCTTTTCTTTCATGTTAAGATTTTAAATTTTTTAATCTTAATTATCTAGCAGTTCAGATCATTGTCACTCTACACTATTGTATGTCTTAAGGAAATATGGAAAAATTACCATGGTAACATTACTGATTGTCTCTGAATATTAGGGAAAAAAATACAAAATGCCAAAACATTGCGATTTGAGGAGCATCCACCTTTCCCTCACATATGATAGAACAAGGTTCCTTGGAGATTTGACCTCTCATTAACATGCAACTACATAGCTTGCACAAAATATGCTATCAAAATAAGTTCGCTTTAACTACATTTGTAGAAAACACTTTATTGAGAAAGACATTTTATGTAGAAAAATATTTGTAAATGCCCATAAGAGAATCGTGGAATATAATTTATTTATTATACATGGAAAATAAAATTCAACATCTGAGGGTTTTTTTTTCATTCATATGGTGTGAAACTCTAAGACTAAAATTGTGTTAAGCTTATTAGTTTGAAATCTCGGTGTTTAGAATGGGAAAGAAAATAGGGCATAAATAAAGATTTTGTATTGCTAAAATTTGAGCTCTATCTTTAATCCACTGTAAAGTGTGTTTTTTGGCAATTCTCTGAAACTGTCTTGAGAAAAAGAAAATTGGCAGTAGCCAGGACTCACAGTTTTTTCGATGATGTCACTTCAGCTAGATGACGAAAAAATATAAAAACAAAAACAGAGAATGACAAGAGTAAAATAAATGTTTAATGAAGTAATTTTTAAATAGTCTCTCATATGTTTGCTTCTACAGCACTTTTCTGTCACTACTTCATGATCCTAAGTGATTATGAAGACATTTATTTGTGTGGTAGGCAGAATAATGTCCCTCCAGTGAGGTCAACATTCGAATCCCTTGAACCTATGAACATTTTATCATCTATGCCAAGGGGACTTGATGTTGCAGATATATTTAAGATTGCTGATATGGTTAAGAAAGTATGATTACCCTAAATTATGCAGGTGGGCCTAATGTTATCACGGGGATTCTTAAGAGGACAGGGAAGGCAGATTTATATGGTATGAGAAAGAAAGACTCACCGTTACTGTCTATGAAGTTGGTAGAAGGGGGTCATGAGGAAGTGAATGTTGTTAGCGGCAAGAAATAGTAAATGGCCAGGAAGCATATTCTCTTCAGAGCCATCAGAAAGGAAATGCGATGTTACATTTCCACCTATCAAAATCTGTTCTTCTGAAAATGACCTGATATATTTGATGTTACCTACAATGTAGTAGAAACATCTACATATTACATAACATATGGGTAGCTGAACAGAAAACCTTCAGTATATCACTGAATAAAAGATACATTACACAGTGAAGGGTGAATTTTAGGTTTCAGACCAGTGGGAAAGCAATGGGAGAATAATCAATGATTTTCTCGTGCCTTCTCTCTCTTAATAGAAAATTGCCACTCCCTCTTCAAGTTTTACTATTAAAAATCTATTTGTAGTTGTCTGTTTTGATGCCCTAAAGATTGCAAAGTATTGATACTAACCTGTTGACTTTATTGTAAGTAATTCAGATCTTTTGTGTAATCTAAGAAAGTATAAATTTTGATTTAAGGAATAAGTAAATATTAAAACTGTTTATATCATGTCCTCCTTGTGGATAAAGTTGTTAATGAGCTGTTTACTGTAGAAACGTCCTTTATATGCATTGCTAAATGTTGCAGCACTTTCAACTCTGAAATGTACTATTTTCTACCCCTTTTTAGGCTAACTTGCATGGATTAATGCCATGTGAAAGTATTGAACTTTACATTAAAATGTTTTGAAGTATTACATTTCCTTTCCTATTTATTTATCATTTAAAAGTACGAATAATATTCTCATTTAACTATTATCCCAGTGCGAAGAAGTACTTCCAAGAAACCAGTGTGTCGCCAAACACAATAAAATCAAGAGAATTACTTCAAAGGCATAAACTTTAAAAAATGCTTGTAAAATGCATTAACGAATATATTATTTGGTATCTGAAAAAGCATCTTAACTTTAAAAAGTGTATTTTTAAGATATCATTATAAATAAATTCTATATTATAGCCCTGCTTATATTTGTGCAATAGAAGCCAGTGGTCTCAGCCGTATATAGAAGAACGTGGATTATTTGCATTAAACAATCTCTGAAACAACACTTACCCATGATAAGTTCAGGTGACTGTCTTTGAGCTCATAGTACCTTACCTTATTTACCACAAGTTTATAAATACACTGATATAGGTTAGATTAGATCTTCCTTTTTTTTTATCTTTTTGTCCCAATCTTGGCTATTTTTAGCCTTTTACATTTTCATATAAGTTTTGGAAGTTGATGTTGCTTTCAAAAATAGCTGGGATTTTAATTGAGATTGCAGTGAATCTAAGATGCCTGCTTGGTTTGTCGTGTTGGTTTTGAATTGTTATTTTTCAGAGTCTTCTTTATGTATTTTATTCAGAGTATTAGTTACAACTAGCAGGAAGAACAAATTAGAATGCATATATTACATGTTGTCTGGATCCAGAAGTACTGTAAGTTAATATTTTAAAATATCATTACGGAGAAAGTCTCCCACAGAAAGACATAGCCTGTGGATGAATAATTAGCCATATAATTTCATTGAAGTCTTTAAAAATATATGGCAAAATTTACACAAGCAAATGAAAGAATAAATGATAAAGTAGAACCAGTTGACTAACATATTTAGCAAAGAATAACAATCAATAATATGTAAAGATAACTTTTAAGTCAATCAATCAATATACAACATGATTTGGAAAATAGAATAAACTTTATTCATAAAAGTAAACAAAATTAATATTCGCAAAATATAGGTCATACACAGCTCAAAGCAAAATAAAGCATTAATGAGATTGGCTGACAATAAAATATTTTATAACATTCAACACTGGAAAATAAGTTGGGAAATCATTACACTCAAAGAGTATTAGTAAATATAAAAATGTACAGAAGGCATGAATAGGGGGCAATTTGAACTATTTTGAATTTTAGGTATTTTTTAAGCTGGCAATTCTACTAGGAATTTATCTTACAGATATTTACGTACATGTAAAAATGAAATAGATAATGTTATGCACAGTAGCATTCTTTGTAATAAAGAAAAACCAATAATATTCATATCCATAAACAAATAAATATTTTGTTATTTATGACATATCTCCCTTTATAGAAAATCTGTGAAGGTAGAAAACCTATTCTGCCGTGTTTGTAACTATATCTTTAGTACTGAGCATTAAGTAGTACATAGATATTGAATAAATGAAGGAAGCAATCATGGCATGGTGGCATGTGCTTATAGTCCCAGCTACTCAGGAGGCTGAGGTACAAGATTGCTTGAGGGCTGCAGGGAGCCATGATCCCTCCACTGCACTCCAGCCTGGGTGGCACAAGAAGACCCTGTCTCAGAAAAAAAAAAAAAAAAAAAAAAAAAAAAAAAAAAAAAAAAAGGAAAAAAAGAAAAGAAAATCTCTCAACTTTATGTTTTCTGGACTATTACAATCTTATTTTTAAAAGAGTCAATCCCTTCAGCCACAATGTTTTAAAAGCAGAGTTCCATCATGCCTAAGGAGGGGCAGTCTCAGAATACGTATATCTCTGAGTCTACATAAAATGACTCTAAAAACATATTTCTTCTTATTTTTTATCATTAGCTCATAATAACCCTAACAAATTAAATGAAATCATTTCAAACTTGGAGCAACATCCAGGAAAGTTGAATATATTGGTTGGTATTACATGAAAACATAAAAGAAGCCTTTTAAAACTTCCAAATCCAGGACTCCAGAGCACATCTTTAAGTATCCCTGACTGAGGATATATCAAGTACACAATTGAATACACTGAGACTGAACACACAATTGCTCTCTTATTATGCAGTAATAGCTACATCAAAACCAGCAGGATATTTTATCATAGCACCAACTGGAGGAGAAACCCAGCCAGGTATTCAAGTACAATAAAAAAGAAAGGATTTGTTGCCACAGCAAGGTTTGATTCCTAAAAGTAATGACTTACAAACTGAGCTGCATATAATGTCTGATCTACTTTGGTTTTCAGAATAAAAATCTGTAAGTTCAACATGTCCCACTTAGCAACAAAGAAAAGAGATAAGGTAAAACTTGGTTAGGAAGAACATGTAACTTTTAAAACAAAATGATGACCTTTAGAATACATGGATATAGAGCTATAAAGTGATTCATATAACCACTAGAAAATTCTCATGCTAATTATCTTCACATCTTTTCATTAATATTTAGCAAAGAAGTGTCATCAGGATAGGTAGGACATTTTTGTCGCATTTTAAAAGCTCTTTTATCTCAAATTAAGCTGTACTGCAACTAAAATAGTTGTAATACCCACAGTGAATGTTGATTTCAATTGTGTAATGCAATGCCTATCATACTCAATAAATACCTGTTAAATGAACAAAACTAATGTGTATGTATGAAGCTGTGTTTTTTATGTTGAATGAAAGTTAAAGGTCTTTTTTCTATTGTTCCAAAGCACGTCTTAAATGAACAAAGTGCATGGTAATGGTGGCCGTGGTCCCCCTGCCCCCTCAGTTATGCCTAAGTACTTCCATCCCAGCTGCTGCAAATGCAGGGCGCTAGGTGCTCCCATGGAGCCCCACCCTGAAATCACCAGTGGCTGAAAGACATTGCCTGGACCCAAATTAGGTAACTCCTCAGAGGCTGCATGTGTCCAATACTTGTTACTGTGGATGTCCAAAACCCAACTCCCTGAACTTAGTTTAAAACAACTGAGAAGAGACATCCCACCCAGCTCCTGAGGACTCAGTGTGTAACATATCATAAGTCAGCTTCTCCTTCCATCATCCCCTCATAGGCGTTACTTCCAAAAGCACACACAAATTAAAATCCTGCACACACATTTTACACACAGAGCTTGTTTTCTGCAGAATCTAAATCCAGAGAGTGAGTCAAGAGTGATCTGAGGAAGCATACTCAAAAAGGATATTTGGAGGTGGATACACCTCCCGCCTGTGAACACGGAGGAATCATCACCCTCACTCCACTGAGAGTGGATATGGTAACACCTGGCATGTGGTAGCGGTACTGATGTTAAATTTCTAGAAATGTTGAACTGGGAGGAAACACTGGCTGAGTAAATGCCCTGGAAGATACAACTCAGGCATATGAAAGGTGATGAGAAAGTCATAATTATAAGGACAGTGGAATCAGGCTGTGAATAGTGCAATTGATGCCCTAGAGAAAAACAGTGAAGATCTCCTTGGCAACATATAAAAAGAAACTAAGTTATGGCAGCTGCAGAGAAAAAAAAAATCTGAAGATCCACTTTGTATATATAGGAAGAGAAAATCACAACCCTGGTAAATTATTTTTTCCAAGGTTAAGGCTCTGATGAAAAGGAGGAGGACCTGGAAATGCCTGACAGGCATGTCAGAGTTAACACACTTGAAAATCTTGAATCCGAGATACTCAGAAATTCTTGAGTGGGAAGAAGTGGCCCTTTCCTCTCTGCTGAAAGCTAGCAAGGGTTCTAGGATTCTGCCTTTCAAGGTAACTCATGGCCTCTGCCTCCAGGATTGATTCCACATCATCTGAGTGCCAGAGCAACGACCAGTTTAATTCATAACAGAGCCATTCTGGGACTGCTCAGGAAGGAAAGGGCCTATGCCCCCTAGTAACTCTAGGATCTGGCCAACATGTACTCCAGAACAGAAGCCAAGAGAAGGTGTGGAGGACTGCATCCTGAAATTCCTCAGTTACAGCTGGGAGACATGAAGCTGTGTAAGGGAGAGTTCACCTCTAACAGGAGCCATATACAAAGAAACTAATCCTGGGAGTGGATTCCCATAAAGATACAACTTGGCTGCAGTTAGCAGTTTAGGATGTACCCTGAATGTTGGTGCAAAAAAGATCCTAGGATTGGCTCTTGGAAGATAACAGAGGGCGATG
Source organism: Cebus imitator (assembly GCF_001604975.1). NCBI lineage: Eukaryota > Metazoa > Chordata > Mammalia > Primates > Cebidae > Cebus > Cebus imitator. The sequence continues at coordinate 943,399 of NW_016107777.1, forward strand.
GCCTATACTCAGTAAAATAAAAATGCCATAACTGCCACAGTGAAAGGGACAAACAGGTTTATACTAGTGGGCATGTAAGAGTAGATATACTGTGGCATATGGGGGGGGAGAGAGAGAGTGTGTGTGTGTGTTTCCAATAAAAGATTGTGTAGATTCTGCATATAGTACACATGTGTAATATACATTTCTATATATGGGGAGAACCTACCAGCTAACTTTGTTCCATGGGAGGGCCCAGGGGTTATTTGTCTCATCAAAATTAAAATGAATATCTTGGAGACAGGGATATCAGTACCATTGAGAAGCTCAGTGCTGACTGTCCTCGTGCTCAGATTTCATTGCATTTCCATCTATGCCACCTAACAGCAACAAGGAAAATATAATCCCAAGTGGAGATGTAACTAAACTTCTTAATTAAAAGTGAGTACAATTAAATAAATGAGCAGTAAGTTTGCAATGGCAACTAGTGGGGCGGACCATGGAGAACTATGAAGGTATTTAACAAAGCCTGGCCTTGCTGGCAGTAAGGTAAATAGGCATTGAGCAAGAATATTGATCTACCTGAATAACAAACTGAAAGCAAGAAGAATGATCAGGATGCTAAAGGAGATTGAGAATTATTGTCTAGTTCCCAGCTCTTACCTACTTCTCAGACCTAGGACCCATTGACTGAAGGAAAGGACAGCCCCAGGAGGAAGGAGCCTGCAGCACCTGGGCAAATTTGTGCAGCAATAATTCCTCTAGTCTTTCTCAAAGGATCATATAGTCATTTTTGAATGTTAGAACAATGGGAATAGGGTGCCATTCAGGCATTGTGAAAACTTCTAGAAACAGTCTTGAGTTAACACTGATTTCCAGAGATTCAATGTATCACTATGGCCTCTGTGCTAGGGGAGGACAAAGAGACACAAGTAATAGACAGAATTCTAGGCCCAGGACCAGGCTGCAGTGGGTATACCAACACTCCATTAACATTGCTCTAGTCACTGCGTGTGTAATTGCAATGGGCATATGCCACATATTGGACATTGGTTCCTTAGCTTGTGGGGGGCATAAGGCATCAGTGAAAGAGAGTAAGTACAAACTTTTGAAACCCCACACAATCAGTCAAGAAAGCAAACCAGAACACTATCATATCCAAGTGGGAATGGTGGAAAACAGCACCACTCTTAAATACCTGAAAAGCAGAAGGGTTATCTCCGTTGTGTTACCATTTATTGTAGTAACATGGTTTTTCAACTGTGCAACAGATACTGGAGGATGAAACTGAACTACATCAAATTCAATGAAACTTAAGCTTCTTTTTCAGCTGCTGTGCCAGAGATGTTGTCCTATCATCTGGAGATGATCATTATGGCCTAGGGTACATAGTATGTAATCTTTGGTTTTGCCAGTGCGTTCTACTCAATTCCGAAACATAAAACTCCTGATACTACTCCAGCCCTTGAGGAGACCAATCAGTTACTTGGTGACCAGTTAATTCTACTGAATTAGCAACTCACTTAGATAAGAACAGACACATATTCTGGATATCAGTTTGCCTCTCTTTCCTCCTGCAGGGCGTTGGCTGCAACTTCTGCCTGAGTGTTGACAGAGTTGTTTTCTACTGATACAAGATCATACACAGTATTGTGTCAAAACAAAGCCTGCACTTTGTAGCAAGTCTGCTGAGAAAGTTGGGCAGTGGACCATGGAGTTTTCTGGTCCTGTAGCATAATATGCTATCCAGACACTGCCACCCAGATAAAGCAACAGAAAAGCCTGCTTAAGGCTCCGCTAGAACACACACTCAGAAGCAGAAATTTGTGAAAATGGGTAGACATTCTCTAGATTACACTGTACATTCTAAATCAGGGATTAGCAAACTATGGCCCACATGGGAAATCCAGCTTTGCATTCTGCTTTTGTAAGTAAAATGCTGTGGGAACATGGACATACTCACGCTTTCACATACTTCCTTCAGCTGCTTTGCCACATCAACAGCAGAGGTGAGTGGCTATGGCAGAGAGCAGATGTACACAAAATCTAAAATGTTATCTATTACTTTAAGAAGAACCAAACCCCTTGCTGCTCCCTGCTATAAATCAGGAATCTTTATATGGTGAAGTCTCCAATTAATACGATTCAAGTCTGAGAGCTAAGATGTGGAAGTAGATATGGTCCTTCTTACCTTCAGTGTAAGAAGAATTCTAAAATTTGCCTCTTTGCTGTATATTTTCTCCTGGAGTCTGGGCAGAATCTCTATGTATGAAAATATAGTCACTGGCATGATTAGGATATGGTACAGGGACCAGTTGACTTTAAGAAAGCAAGATTTACCTTGGTGAATCTGATCAACTAGGTGAAGTATTGAATGCCACACTGCTCTTCCTGATGAAGAAATTCAATATGAGGAAGATTCCACACCCCAGAAATCCTCTGCTTCTGACTTTGCGATGTAGCAAGAAAGCTGAGTAAGTAGCCTCTAGGAGCAAAGAGTGACCTAAAGCTGAAAGCCAGCAAGGAAAAGATTGATTTCAGCACTGTAATCACAATTCTGCAAACAACTTGAATAAACTTGAAAGAGAATCTTGAGCCTCAAATAAGAGAAAAGCCCTGGATGACACCTTGATTTTCACTGTTCAAGATCGTAGCAGAGATGACCTATGACAGCCAGGACATGGTCATAACCATACATGGGAGTTATTTTAAGCTGCCAAATTTGTGATAATTTTTATGTAGCAATAGAAACTCATACGCAACCACTGTGAGTGCTTCATTTCCCTTTTAATCTGAGTTATGAGTGTTTAAAGTTTAGGGTAGAAGTCTTAAACTGTGGGAAGTAGTGAGATTTCCATTAAAGTTTAAGCCAAGGAATCAACAGGACAGGAAAGGAATCACCAGTGGTAATTTTCCATGAGAAAAGGGACTCATTACACCATAAACATTGGGAAGAACATGCTGGGCTCCAAGACTGAAGTTGGATACCTCTTGATACTCCTTGTTGGCAAATAGACCAGTATAGCAGCTATGACTTGATAAGTGTAGAGAGGCCGAAAATGTAGACCCTTCAGATCCAAAATTTATACCCAAGATTTAAGGGTGTATAGAATAGATACTGCAGCTGGAGGGGCTAGAGTTTATTCTACTAAAAAACCATTGTTGTTTTTTTTGAGATGGAGTCTTACTCTGTCACCCAGGCTGGAGTACAGTGGCAAGTGGCGTGATCTTGGGTCGCTGCAACCTCTGCCTCCCGGGTTCAAGTGATTCTCCTGCCTCAGCCTCCCAAGTAGCTGGGATTACAGGCACGTGCCACCACACCCAGTTAATTTTCTTTCTTTCTTTCTTTTTTTTTTTTGAGACAGGGTCTCATTCTGTCTTCCAGGCTGTAGTGCAGTGGTGCGATCTTGGCTCACTGCAACCTTCGCCTCCTGGATTTAAGTGATTATCCCGCCTCAGCCTCGCCATTAACTGGGATTACAGGCACATACTACAATGCCTGGCTAATTTTTTGTATTTTCAGTAGAGACAAGTTTCACCATGTCGACCAAGCTGGTCTCGAACTGCTGATCTCAAGTGATCCACCCACCTCGGCCTCCCAAAGTGCTGGGATTAAAGGCATGAACAACCACGCCCTGCCTAATTTTTATATTTTTAGTAGAGATGGGGTTTCACCATGTTGGCCATGCTGGTCTTAAACTCCTGACTTCAGGCGATCCTCCTGCTTCGGCCTGCCAAAGTGCTGGGATTACAGGTGTGAGCCACCACGCCCAGCCCCTGCTAGATTTTGCATCTTGAACAGGCTCCTGGGTGGTGCCTACCTTGCAAGCCCAGGGACCACACATTGAGTAGCAAGGTAGTAACCCGCCCCTTGGCATGCCTAAACCCCTGGAGGGACTGCTCATGACTCCCACCGTTCATTTAAATGTAGATCATGAGAATACCCTTTGCAAAGCTCTGTGCATTCATGATCAGCTTACTTCCTGTGCAATGTGGTGTAACGTGACCACCTCATCCTTGTTTGCCCAGAACTATTCCAGTTAACACCAAAAGCCCCAAATCCCTGGAAAGCCCTCAGCCCTGAGTAAACCAAAATGGTTGGTTACCCTATCAAGCCCCACAGCATCCCCAGGGGGCGAGGTAAGATTGGACCTCGTGCGCTTCCTTTTGTAAGAAAGGCTCTGAGACATGGTGCGGTGGAAACTCAAGAAAGATGTTTCATTTACTCAGTTACTCTCTGTTTCTCTGCTATTCTGGGAATGGAAACAGGTATGATGTTATGTGCCCCACTGCCTAACGTTGGGGCATGTTTTCTGTCACCAGGAGGGTAGTGTTTCTTTTCCCCCACCTGTTATTTGCATTCTTCAACAACAGATTTCTCAGCTCCAGTCTTTTCTTTTCTTTTCTTTTCTTTTCTTTTTTTGAGGTAGAGCCTCACTCTGTCGTCCAGCCCGGAGGACAATGGCATGATCTCAGCTCACTGCAACCTCCGACTCCCGGGTTCAAGCAATTCTTCTGTCTCACCCTCCTGAGTAGCTGGGACTACGGGTGCACATCACCACGCCTAGCTAATTTTTGTATTTTCAGTAGAGACGGGGTTTTACCATAATGGTCAGTCTGGTCTCAAATCCCTGACCTCAAGTGATCTGCCTGCCTTAGCCTCCCAAAGTGCTGGGATTACAGGCATGAGCCACCGCACCCAGCCCCAGCTCCAATCTTTTTTTGCCCCCATCCTTGTCACCTACTGTGTCCAGATTCTTCCCCAACCTCTCCTTTGAGCAGGAGTTTTCATGAAAGTTTTGGAGTAGAGACTCTAAAACTTTCATTATTTTCAGACTAACATAGTTCCTGAGGTTTTTGTTCTTAAGGAAATTGGTTTTGTGGTGGGTAGAAAAAAGTGAGAAGTGTTTTCAACTCTTAGGTAACTGATATTCTCTCAAGGGTGAGAAATATATATAAATCATTTTTTAAAAAGTTTCAAAATTTTATATAATTAAGGGCTACAATGTTAGATACATAGGGTCTGTGTGGATGTGGATTGGCAGATGAATTAGAGGAGAATTAGCAGGTATCCCATCTAAAACTCCTTCTACAATGGCTTGGCCAGTTTCCATGGAGTTGGCCAAACACTTCTTGTTAATTTTTCCTTTTTTTTTTTGTAGACAGAGTCTCGCTCTGTTGCCCAGGCTGGAGTGAAATGGCACGATCTCTGCTCACTGCAACCTCCACCTCCTGCTCATGAGAAGAGCCTTTGCAAAGCTCTGTGCATTCATGGCCAGCTTAATTTCTGTGTAGTGTGATGTAGGGTGACCACTCATCCTTGTTTGTCCACCTCCTGGGTTCAAGCAGTTCTCATGTCTCAGCCTCCCCAGTAGCTGACATTGCAGGCACATGCTACCGTGCCTGGCTACATTTTTACATTTTTAGTAGACATGGGGTTTCACGATGTTGCCCAGACTGGTCTTGAACTCCTGAGCTCAGGCAATCTGCCCGTCTTGTCCTCTCAAAGTGCTAGAATTTCAGTTGTTAGCCACCACACCTGCCCACTCCTGGTTAATTTCTTTTGCTTGTCTTTTTTTTTTTTTTTTTTTTTNACAGAGTCTTACTCTGTTGCCCAGGCTGGAGTACAGTGGCAAGTGGTGTGATCACAGCTCACTGTAGCCTCAGTTTCCTGGGCTCAAGTGACCCTTCTTGCTCACCCTCCTGAATAGCTAGGGTTACAGGCACACATCACCTTGCCTGGTTACTTCTTTAATAGAGAGGAGGTCTTGCTATGTTGCCCAGGCTGGTTTCCAACTGCAGGGTTTAAGTGATCCTCCCACCTCAGCCTCCCAATGTGCTGGAATTATAGACATGCACAATCACACTCAGCCTCTTTTTCAGGAAAATAAAACAAGTAGAATTCAGGAGGAGCTCTTTCAAAGTAGGATGCATTTATTATACTGAAATAGATCTGAGTAGCACAAGTGATGAACTGTAGTGATGCCATAGGGAGCCACACCGATGCCATGTTTTAGAATGAGACACATGCTTCTGGGAGTGCTGGCTGCAGACATTCTACAGATGAGTCTTTCGCTTGGAATAGCCTGCATCCTGTAATTGGTGAACGCAGAGCTCCAAATTCCTGCTCCTTTGGCCCTTATTGGGGTTAACACTTAAGAGCCATATCAGCTCCAGAGCTCTCGAGAGAATCAGCTAGGGCTTTTGCTATGACTGCAGCTGAGTCCCAAATCTACTTATGCCAAGCTTGTTCCAATCATTCCCTCACAGGTATTGTTCGCAAGAGAACTACCGCTAAATTTTTAACATGATGCACAAATCCCCATATAGAGGCAGGGGAACTCATCATAAGACACTATTGTCTGAAGATAAGCTCTGCAGGCACCCAGTCAGTAGCATGTGTTTGTCTCTTGAAAACCTGGTCTCAACATGATGCACATACAGAGCGTAGAGGCTGAAGAGAAATACTTGCAAGTTTGAATCACTGAGGCCCATGAGAAAATATTGGTAGATGTTTCTGATTTCTCACTTTGGAGAAAGAAAACAGAGAGATTCAGTACGCTATGGTCTGATTGTGTTCCTGAAATTCAGGTATTGGAAACTCAATCTCTGAAGCAACAGTGTTGGAGAGTGAGGACTAGGGGGTGTGTTTCAGGCCGTTGGAGAAGGACCTATGAGAGTAGGGTTTGCTCTCTTGACCTCTTGCCCTTCTGTTTTCTGCCATGTGAAGAAGGCCTTCACCAGATGCCAGTGACTTGATCTTGGACTTCCTGGCCTCCAAAATTAATAGCAGATAAATTTATGTTCCTTGTAAATTACCCATATTTAGATATTCTGTTACAGTAGCACAACTGACCTAAGGCACAGTAGGACAAGAATGTAAATGAAACACTTAGACTGTTAAACGAAGGATGTCAAGTTATCTTAAAGCAACAGCAAATTGAATACACCAGAATGTGAAGTGTTTTCTTCAATGTCATCTTGATAAGAGGTGATAAAAAAAGAAATCAGAGCATTTTTCAGAATAAAGATGACCAAAATAATTATGTAATATGTATATATGTTTTAGCACAAATAAGTTATATATACAAGAACTATTTTTAAAGTATACCAAATAGTAGTACTCATAGCTAGCTGTATCAAATTCTGTGAATTTGCCTTAATTGCTTCATTTTTTAAGTAATAGACTTTATTTTTTAGAGCATTATTACTTTTACAGGAAAATTGAACAGAAGTAGATAGAGTTCCCATGTACACTCTGTCCCAAATAGTTTATTTTGGTAACAACTTTCATTACTGTGGTACATTTGTTAAAACTGATAAACCAATATCAATATATGATCATTAATTTAACTCCATAGTTTACATTAGGAATTCACTCTTTTTGACAGGCAGTTCTGTGCGTTTTAACAAATGTAATAACGTCATAAATCCAGCATTACAGCATCAAACAGAAGAGTTTCACTGCCCTAAAGATCCCGTCATTCTACCTGTTCTGTCTTCCTTTTCTTCTGCTGAAACCCTGGTAATGACTAATTATTTTCTCATTGTTATACTTTCACCTTTTCCAGAATGTTATTGTTTGATATCTATGTAGCAGGACTTCTTCTGCTACTACACACACTCACACAGCACAGTACTTCTGGCAACAGATTTATGTTACCCCACATACCAGGTAACTCTCCAGAAGACATCAGCTCAATGGAATTTAACTGAATTCTGATACTACTTACTTGGAGATAAGTAGTCAAATCTTTTAGGAGATACTGTCAAATCTTTTAGGCTTGGGGCTCAGTCTCACAAGACTGTCTCCCATTTCTTTTTCTGGCTGTAAGTAGAAGGTTGTTAACTTATACATTTGACCCACTGGCTATAAATCAGAATTCCCATGATCCCCTCCTAGGGTTCCATTAATTTGCTAGCGTGCCTCACAGAACTCAGGGAAGGACTTCACTTAGTTTCCAGGTTTGCTACTAAAGAATACAATAAAGAATATAGATGAACAGCGAGATAAAGAGATACACAGGGTGAGGCCTGGAAGAGGCCTGCATGCAGGAGCTTCTGTCTTTTGTGAAGTCCCAAATTCTTTCTTCCTGTTTATTAACATATTTGTCATTCATGACATTTGCCTGTCAGTTATAATCACTGGATACATTGTTAATATGAGTATTTTGAACAAATTTTTATCAATTAGATCAATTATAATTTTTTTAAATGCCATTTATTTTGCCATCATGTATTTTATTTTGCCACACCTCTCCTTTTTTTATGTAGGTTTGAGTTTCTAAGCTATATCACTTTCCCTCTCTCTGAAGTAGTAATTTTTATAATTCTTGCAAGGCAGGTCTACTGGCAACACATTTTTGTTTGCCTGAGAAAGTCTTTATTTCTCCTTAACTTTTGAAGGAAAATTCCACTGGGTTCAGCATCCGAAGTTAGTATTTTATTTTTCTTTCAACACTTTTAATATTTCACACTACTTTCTTCTTGCTTGTTTTCTAAACAGAACTTTCATTTAATTCTTATACTTGATCTTTGTAAGTAGAGTTACCTGTTCTTGCCCTCACCTCAGCTTCTTTTAATATTTTTCTTTCATTTTAATTTTCTGCAGTTAGACTCTGTAAAACCTTCTTCCAGTTAGGTTCTGGAAAACCCAAATTGTGTGGGCTCTGGTACAATAGTTTCATTTGAAGGCAGGCTTCTGTTAAAGAGAAGAGGATGTTCTGGAATTATTTTGAAATTGTTGCTTTTGTCCTCCTGCTACTGGAAGCTGGAGGGGACATTTCACTGATCTTCTGCAGTTTGATACAGTGTGCTTAGGTGTAGACTTTTTGGCATTTGTCCCGCTTCATGTTTTCTGAGATTATCGGATCTGTGGTTTGGTGTCTGCCATTAATTTTGAAAAATTTTCAGCCATTACTACTTTAAATACATATTCTGCTTCTAGTATTTCAATTCATTAAACATGATGAACCTTTTGTGATTGTTCTATAGTTAGTGAATATTTTGTTTGTTTTGTTTTCTTTTTTTCCATTTCAGTTTAGGAAGTTTCATTTTCAAGCATGCAAATTATTTCCTTGTCCATACCTAATCTACTGATAAGCATATAATACATTCTGCATTTGTGTTACAGTTGTTTTTTGTTTGACTCAACAATGTCCTTATAACATTTTCTTAAAATGCTCATCTCTCGGCTGACAACAGCCATGTGTCCTTGCTTGTTGTACACCTTATCCATTAGAGCTCTTGACACATTAATCAGAATTACTATAAATTTCTAGTCTGACACTTCCAAAACTCCAGCCATATCACTGTCTGGTTCAGATGTTTACTTTTATCTTCAGACTGCATTTTTTGTCTTGCAGCATGCCTTTTAATTTTTTCTCATTTTGTGGCTGGGGAGCATGAAAAGAAACTGCAATAAATAGACCTTAGTGTGAGGTTTTATGATTACTAGTCAGAAGTGTCTACTCTTTATAGTAGCTGTGTGTGTCAAAGATGTCATGTCTGCTAGTGTCCTTGTTTTTGTTTTCCTGGATGTCTCTGTGTGTCTTTAGAGACTCATTTTAAACAGGACCTGAGTCTTGGTGTTCTTTCCATCGTAAACCCTTACACAGGAGTGGAGCATAAGTTATGTAGTGTAAAATGTATTAGGAGAAGCAGTCTATAGTCCAGTTCTTCAATTTCAGTCTTTAGGGAGACTTTGCACCAGACATGTGACCTTCTCAAGTGTTTCTGAGGTGTTTTAGGATCTGTTTTTGTTTTTTTAATCCCTAGAGATGCTAGAGGGTGCTTGAGTTGGGTTTTCACCTTCTTCCAGTTAGGTTCTGGAAAACCCAAATTGTGTGGGCTCTGCTACAGTAGTTTCATTTGAAGGCAGGCTTCTGTTAAAGATAAGAGAATGTTCTGGAATTATTTTGAAATTCTTACTTTTGTCCTCCTGCTACTGGAAGCTGGAGGGGACGTTTTGCTGATCTTCACAGGAGTAACTGGTGGGACTCCTGGAGGGAAAAATCATGAAAATTTTGAGTCTCCCAAAACTGGGCCCCTTAATTTTGAACGGTCAGCTCATGCACACCAAGAGTCCAATTCCTGAATTATAATTCGAGTGTTCTTCCAGGACTGGATCCAGTGGCAAGGTTCTGCTCCTGGGTTTTTGTTTCAATTAAGTAGTGATTTTCTCTGTTTACCTGTCTCTCCAATTTTTTATGGCAGCAGTTTGCTTGTGACCTCAATTTTCTGACAGGTCTAAAGAGTTGTTGATTATCAGTTTTCTTTTTTTTTCTGTTGTTGTTGTAAAGGTAGAAATGAAGGCTTCTCGGCTCTTTATATGTCATGTAAGACACCAAAGTCCTCTAGATTTCTTTTTAAAAAAATCTACTACAAACACAATGGAAGCTCCCGAGTGATCTTCGGTGATTTCCTTCTAGCTCTACCCGTAGGTATCATCTTAGTTCTGGCTGATACAAAGAATTACCATAACCTGGGAGATTTAAGCAACATGAATTAATTTCTTGCAGTTCTGGAGGCTGAAACTCTGAGATCAGGGCTCCAAGAGTCATCAGGAAATAGTGGGACCCTTTTCTGAGTTGCAGCATGCTATCTTCATGTGTCTTTAGTGGCAGAAAGAGAGTGAGAAAGTAGTTCTCTGGGTTCCCTTTTAGAAGAGAAGTATTCCCATTCCCGTTAATTAGGGCTTCAACCTCATCATCTGGAAGACTCTGCCAAAATCCAATTACCCTCCAAAGACTCCACCTCTATTACCATCACCTCGGGTATTAGGATCTCAACATATACATTTCGAGAGGACACAACATTCCAACACTTTTTGGTCCTGTGCTTTCAAAATCCATGTCCTTCTTATATGTAAAATATATTCATTTCATCCCAATAGCTCTAAAAGTTTTAACTCATTCAGTATCAACTCTAAAGTCCGAAGTCCTAAATCTTACCTAAACATCATCTAAATCAGTGGTGACTTAATAAATGGGTGAGACTCAAGGTATAATTTATCCTGAGACAAAATTTTTCTCCACCTGCAGATTGTGAAACCAAATAAGTTACATGCTTCCAAAATACAGTGGAGGCACAAGCATTGATAATCATCCTTATTCCAAGAGTGGGGTAGAGAAGGGTGTAAGGGTAAGAGGTTCTAAGCAAGGCAAACTCCATGAGAGCTGACAGCTTGAGAATAATCCTCTTTGGTTCCATACCCTACCTTCCAGCCCCATTAGAGTGGCAGTCCCACCTTCAGAAAAACTGGGGCAGAGGTCCTGACTTCCAGAGCCACTGAGGTGGCAGTATCACTCCCACAGCTCACTGGAAGACTGCCCATGCTGTCTCCTTCATAATGACTTCACCCCTGCCACAGTGCTTTGGGGTGGCCCCACTCATGCCATGATTATTGTCTGTCAGGGCAAAGGTAGCACCCCCAGGGCTCTGCAGGGTGGCTTCCAACCCCCGGGGCTCTTCTGGATATGGTTCTTATCCTTTGAAATCCAGGTGAAGGATCCTGCTTCCTAGGCCTGTGCATTTTGAGCCTTCTTCCCTTGTTTTTGAATGATAACATGCGTTTGCAGCTGAACAGCTCTATGGTCTGGCCCTAGGGTCTAAGAAGTCTGGCAGTCTTCCACCGTTTCATCCTGTTTTCTCTAGTTCCTGCTGGCAGTGTTTCTGCTGTTGTAATCCAATCTCCATTCCTGGCTTTCGCTGAGATTGTTGATGTAGCCTGTGGTTCACACTGTGAGTGTTCTCTCCTGAACACTGTTTCTCATTTTTGATAATATGTACAGGCAGGGAATTATCTGAATCTTCAAGTTCTGATTCCTTTTTTGATTATCAATACCATCTTCAATTCATCTTTCTTCTTACATATTAAGATAAGCAATCAGGAGAAATCAAGCCACTCCTTTAGCACATTGCTTAGAAATGTCCTTGGCTAAATATACAAATTCATCACTCACAAGTGAACCTTCCACAAAACACTAGAACATAAATATGATTCAGTCATGTTCTTTGCCAGTTTATAGCAAGGATAGTCTTTCCTCCAGTTTCCAATAACATGTTCTTCATTTTCATCTGAGACATCATCAGAGTGGTTTCTACCATCCTTATTTCTACCTATATTCTGTTCATGATTACAAAGATATGCCCTGAGAAGACACGGGCATTCTCTACAGCCCTCTTCTTTTCTTTCCGCGCTCTCATCAGAATTGTCTTTAAAATTCATTTATGACAATCTTGGCTTTTTCTAGCATGCACCAAACCCTTACCCAATTCTGAAGTTACTTCCAAGTTTTTAGGTATTGTTACAGTAGCACCCTCACTTTGAGGTACCACTTTCTGTGTTAGTGAGTTCAAATTGTTACGACAAACTCTCATAGACAGTAGACTAAACAGTAGAAATATATTCCTCACAGTTCTGGAGGCTAAACATCTGAGATCAGAGTGCCAGGGTGGTTCAGTTCTGGTTAGAATCCTCTTCTGGGTTTCAGACAGTCTTCTCCTATATCCTGACATGAGATAACAAGGATGAGAAAATCTTCCAGGATCAGGATTTTTTTTCTCTTTCTTGACATGAAGTGTTGCTTTGTCACCAAGGCTACAGTGCAGTGGCACAATCTTGGCTCACTGCAACTTCTGCCTCCTGGGTTCGAGAGATCCTCCTGCTTCAGCCTCCCAAGTAGCTGGGATTACAGACATGGGCCACCATGCCCAGCTAATTTTTGTATTATTAGTAGAGACGGGGGTTCCACCATGTTGGCCAGGTTGGTCTTGAACTCCTGACCTCAGGATCCACACAACTCGGCCTCCCAAAGTGCTGAGATTACAGGTGTGAGCCACTGCTCCCAGCATTTTTTTTTTTTAATAAAGGCACTACTCTCATACATGAGGTCTCCACCAAGTTTCCTTCAGTTTCTTAGTTACCCCCTAAAACCATCACATTGAGATTTCATTGGGATTTAGGATTTCTACATATAAATTTAGGAGGACACAAACACATTTCAAGTGCTTGCCATATAGAGAAGTAATATTATACATCTATTTTATATGTGCATACCCATACAAAATATATATAGTAACATTTTTGTCCATTTTAAAATCTTATGTAAGCAATTATATTGTGCGTAATTATTTCATCTTATGTTATATTTTATAGATTTGCTGATATTAATATATGTGGCTCTAATTTTTGTTTTGTTTTCTTTTTACAAGGATTAGGAGAAGTCTGAGATTTTATACTATTTGCAGACTTGCAAGTCAGCCTACTACAGTTTTATAGGTGTTGAAGACATAACATTCTTGGGTCAGAGACAACAGATATTAATTTTCTCAATAAGCCGCCGAAGTCAGAGGATCTAACACATTTTCTTTCGCCTCACAGGAAAATTCAAAGAGGTCCAGGCAACTCCTGTGCATGTAGAGAATGATGTTACAGGAGAGAAACACTGAACTGCAGGGAACCTGAGTGTTTTCAAATGGATGGTAATCATGTATAACATTTTTCCATCTTCTAAGACTGTTCATTGCACAAAAATCCTTGAAAAAATAATATGAATCAGTGGCAGTCAGTTACTTTTCTCAAAACAATGAGGAAATATGAAAAACTCATGGAAAATTATCTCTTTATGGATATTGGTCGCATAATAAAATCTGATTCATTAAAGCTATTGCTAATTTTATTAACACTTTATTACTTATTTTATGTAGAATGCTGCAGTCAACAGACTTGTGAAAATCTTGAACACATATGTGTATATATATGAAATATATAAATCTTATATACTTATTTAGGGAATATAATATATACAAGATAATATATATTTTATAATATATGTAAGATTTATATATTTCATATATAACATATGATTTTATATAAATATATATAAATCATGAGCATATATGTATGTTCAAGAGAAGCGTATGTGTGTATACATATATTATCCAAATGAGTCTTCCTTTTTAGTATGATCTTAGGTATTCTGTTTTTTATTGCTATTGTATTGTTTTATTCTTTTTATATATTAAACTTACATTCACCATCTTGTTGAAGACTTGTATTATATATCTACTTTTTGCCACTAGATATTTTCCATTATTATCACAACCCCTTAAGCCCTAGAAAAGAGTCACTCAGCAGGTATTGTATCTAACAAAAATCATGAAAAATGCTTCATGAGAAAAGTAATTTATTGTTACATAAGATGAGAGAACAGCCTTTATTATTTACTTTATAAAGTTTACAAGGCACATAAGCACATGAAGCTTTAAGAAATTTTGATAAAAAATACAATTTGATTTTATTTTCTATTGTTTCTAAAATTTTTTTTCTATTATTTGCTTGAAATCTTTTCTCTAAAACAACTACATCTTCCTGTTTAACTGATTTTTACACTATATATTTTGGCAAATAGTACATTAAATAATTTCACCTTTAGATTTTTGCAATTAGAGCCCATATTTGGAGGGGGGGGGAGTGTGTGTGTGTACATATAGATATACATATATACATATATATGTTACATGTACACATCATAAATACACACACATGCACACACTCATACACATTGGTGATACATTACCTCCAGAGATAAGTTACACTTTTAAATGCTTTCATTTTAGCTTCACTAGGAAAGAAAGGCTAAACTCTTTTATTAAGTAGCCATTTATAGAGCATTGGTTTCAATCAAGGAGAATGAAAAGCAATAGAGCAAAGCCTTATAACAAGAAAGCACTCATTTCCTTTACCTCAGAATCCCAAACACATTGGCAAAGATGAAAACAACTTTCCTGCTGATGCTATTATCTATGATAGCAAATCCTTTCTTCCTCGCAATGTGTGTCTGGAAGAACAATCTGTCCCACAGGCGACAGAGGCAATACAAATGGGCAGGTGAAGAATTTCAGCATACGGACAATAAAAAATATAGTTGGCTGGACAATCACCCACAACAAAAGAGCCAAAAAACCCGAATTTCATTGCTTGTGTTTGTTCCAACTTCGCCAGCTCTTTCTCTATTTTCTTAGAGTTCCTATAGAGATGAGGAATTCACACAAAATGATCCTTTTCTAAGCCACATGGAAAAAAAGCAGATTGAAAACAAAGACACAAAAAGAAGAAAGAATTTAATTTAAACTTGTGATGCTGGGAAGTCACACAAATTTCATTTTCTTTTGCTTGTATGATTACTTGGAATGAGAGTAATTTTGTTAAACACACTTTTATTCCAATAGCTCTTAGGAAATGGCCTTGTGCTTAATGTTCTATTCCAAGGTTTGAATAATGAAATGTAAAAAAAAAAAATTCTGGGGAGAGTTTTTTTCTTTTTTTTGTTTTGCAAGTGCTATTTTATAGAAAACATACTGTTTATATTTTTTAGATAAGTAATCTTTTAAATTATAAGAATTATACGAATTTGAAATAAATGTGTAACTTACTGAAAGGTACACAGAAATCATTTCTTCTGATCCTGCCACCCAGAGAAAAAGACACCACTAATATCTATAATGTGTGTGTGTGTGTGTATGTGTATAGATACTTGTCTCTATAGGATTCTATTAGATGAAATTTCTAGTTAGACGCATTCATATTGCATAATTTTATTAAAACTATTTTTATTGAGGTAAAATACACTTATATAATTTACCATCTTTACCATTTTTTGGTGTACAGTTCAGCAACAATAAATACATTTACGTATTTTTTCCTTCATCCTCCTCCTTTTCTAGCCTCTGGTAAAAGACTATTGAAAATTATGCTGCAAGTATAAGTGTAAATACAGTTAAAATTAGTATACACTCCTTGCTTTCTCCTGAAACATACCACCAACTGGAATTGTTTAGATATATAGATGTAAGTAAACTTATGACATTTGATATGGCAAAAAATTGGAGGACATAATTTTTCAATTTATTTTATGTTGATGTAAAGAAAATAATAGGTGGAATTATAAAGCATAAGAAATACAGACATCTTAGATACTGAGAAATAGTCAAACTAGCCTCACTTTAATCTTTTCACATACTTTTATTTATTTATTGGAAGAAATATTTTTGTTATGTTCTCTAATGTGGGATCTTACCATGATCTTCATAAATTGTAGGAAAGAGAAACAAGAACATGTGTAATGAAAAGATCATTCCTTTTATTTCTACTTAACATAAAAGGAGGAAAGCCACACATTTTCATATTGCCTAGATTAAAGGCTTTAATCCAAACTTCAAAATGAACAGTTGAATAACCCAGAATGCTCATAAAATTGATTTATCTCTTTTATCTTTTTGCTGGATATTAATGTTTTTAAATACATTCTTATAGTTTTATAGGAATCCTAGTTCTTCTTCTGAAGCTTGAAAACAATCTTTTGGGCACTACTCATGGTCCTTCCTGTTATATCCTAAGCAATTTACCTCTTGCTCCAAGCATGTCCTGCAACAACCTAAATTTTATAACACAGGGGATGAATCACAGACAAAATGCATACCAGTGTGGAAGAGCATCTTCTACAGAAGAAAACTTGTCACTAGCATGTCTATATATTTTACAATCTGCAGTGGAAAATGCCCATGATTTCATCAGACAGACCTGGCTTTGAACATTGTCACTATCTTTCACTATCTTTCATCATTATCCTGTCATCTTTGAAGCACTAATTATCACCAGTGAGCTTCAATTTCTACATCTAAAGAAATGGAGATAATTTGCCCTGGAAGGAATGTGTATGTAATGTGCCCAACATCAGTCATTTTTCACTAAATATGGTTTCCCTAAAAGTGTCTTCTGTATGATTTGCTTAATTTTATTCTTAAAGCAATCTTGTGAGATAGTTCCTACTCTATCATTCAAATTTTGTTGTGTAGCCAATTAAGAAATTAATATAAATTGAAAAATGGAGAGGCCATGATACAAGGTCTGGTAGTACATTTAGATATGAGATGGAACCTAAGAAATTGGAAATTATCATCCCTAATAGACTGTAAATTTATAAACCCTGGCCATGTGTAATAATATGACCAGAAAAACAAAACAAAACAGAAAAACCAGAAGATACAGGGAAGAGCTGTGGGACAATAGGTGATAATTCTAATTATCATATGCCTCATAATAAAATGAGTTAATTAAGTCTGTCTATTTTGAAGTAGATATTTTATCCATTTTTTTAAATATTATACTTTAATTTCTGGGGTACATGTGCAAAATGTGCAGGTTTGTTACTTAGGTATACATGTGCCACGGTGATTGGCTGCACCCATCAACCCGTCATCTACATTAGGTATTTATCCTAATGCTATCCTTCCCTAGCCTCCCACTCCCCAACAGGATCCAGTGTGTGATGTTCCCCTCCCTGTTCCACACTTGCACAGAAGTGTGGAAGAACATCTTCCACAGAAGTAAACCTGTCATTAGTGTGTCTATATACACTCTTCCACAGTTTACATCTGTGGAAGATATTCTTCCATGTGTTCTCATTGTCCAACTCCACCTTATGAGTGAGAACATACGATGTTTGGTTTTCTGTTCGTGTGTTAGTTTGCTGAGAATGATGGTTTCCAGCTTCATCCATGTCCCTTGCAAAGGACATTTTATGGCTGCATAGTATTCCATGGTGCATATGTGCCACATTTTCTTCATCAAGTCTATCAATAGTGGGCATTTTGGGTTAGTTCCAAGTCTTTGTTGTGAACAGTGCTACAATAAACATACGTGTGCATGTGTCTTTATAATAGAATGATTTATAATTCTTTTGGTATATACCCAGTAATGGGATTGCTGGGCCAAATGGTATTTCTGGTTCTGGATCCTTGAGGAATCACCACACCGTCTTTCACAATGGTAGAATGAATTTACACACCCACCAACAGTGTAAAATTATTCCTATTTCTCCAAGTCTTCTCCAGCATCTGCCGCTCCTTTTTTAATGATTGCCATTCTAACTGATGTGAGGTGTTGTCTCACTGTAGTTTTGATTTGCATTTCTCTAATGACAAGTGATGATGAGCTTTTTTTCATGTTTGTTGGCTGCACAAATGACTAAGTTTTGAGGGTGGCATTCAATCCAAGAGTTTTGATTCTTTGTGTAAGTCATTTCACTTCTGAGCCTCAATTTACTCATCTACACAGTAAATTTTTTTAGATTGGCAAATTTTTAAAATATCTATTCTTCTATTCTCACTCATAAGTGGGAGTTGAACAATGAGAACATGTAGACACAGGGAGGGGAACATCACACACCAGAGCCTGTTGGAGAAGGGAGGCTAGGGGAGGGATAGCATTAGGAGAAATACCTAATGTAGATGACATGGCACCTGTATACCTAAGTAACAAACCTGCAAGTCTGCACATGTATCCCAGAATTATATATACATTATGTGTATATATATATATATATATATATATATACACACATACATATATATAATATGTGTGTGTGTGTGTGTGTATATATATATATATATACACACACACACACACACACACAATATCCATATTATATATATATATATATATATATATATATATATATATATATATTTATTAGCTATATAACCTCAGGTTGTATGTTTTTTACTATAGAATACGGCAAAAAAATACCTTTGGAAAGCATAACTCATTTTAGCATTTGTAATAAATTGATGACTATTATGTCACATGATTATGTTGAGGGTCTCCTGGGAGTGAAGTTTCCCCATGGGGTTGATCACAGATGTGGATGTGCCAGACTGCAGGCTTGAAAAATGGAGAGTCTCCTGGAACAAAGGTTTTCACGGAAACCACAAACTAGAACCCCTTTAAATGATTATGTTTATTCCCTTTCCTGCTGTCCCATTTTCCAATTTGTTTCACTGGATATGTGCCCCTTTCCCCTCAAGGAATAGATAACATGAGAAGCTAATTCTATTTGAGATAACGCATCCTTATTTCCAAGTTCTTACTCTCAATTAGTTTTAAGTTTGTGCGATTGGGTAAATAAAAGCTTGACAAATGTTCATGAATAACAATAAATCAGTGTTGCCTTTAACTAGTGATAAATCTGATTTTTTTTAAGTTTTTTTTCTCCCATGATTTCACTTTTATGCTATAAGTATACATTCACATCAATATTTCATTCTTGAACTTTTTCCTTCACCTGCCTAATTCTTTTTTTAAAAGTTCTTTTTTTATTGCATTTTAGATTTGGGGGTACATGTGAAGAACATGCAAGACTCTTGCATAGGCACACACATGGCAGTGTGATTTGCTGTCTTCCTTCCCATCACTTATAACTGGCAATTCTCCCCATGCTGTCTCTCCCCAACTCCCAACCCCCCACTGTTCCTCTCCTATTTCCCCCCAACAGACCCAGTGTATGATGCTCCCTTCCCTGTGTCCATGTGTTCTCATTGTTCAACACCCACCTATGAGTGAGAACATGTGCTGTTTGATTTTCTCTTCTTGTTTCAGTTTGCTGAGAATCATGATGATTTCCAGGCTCATCCATGTCCCTACAAAGGACACAAACTCATCATTTTTGATGGCTGTGTAGTATTCCATTGTGTATATGTGCCACATTTTCCCTGTCCAGTCTATCATCGATGGACATTTTTGTTGGTTCCAAGTCTCTGGGATTGTAAACAGTGATGCAATGAATATTCGTGTGCATGTGTCTTTATAGTAGAATAATTTATAATCCTTTGGATATATACCCAGTAATGGGATTGCTGGGTCAAATGGAATTTCTATTTCTAGGTCCTTAAGGAATTGCCACACTGTCTTCCACAATGGTTGAACTAATTTACACTCCCACCAACAATGTAAAAGTGTTCCTATTTCTCCACATCCTCTCCAGCATCTGTTGCCTCCAGATTTTTTAATGATCACCGTTCTAACTGGCATGAGATGGTATCTCAATGTAGTTTTGATTTGCATTTCTCTGATGATCAGTGATGGTGAGCATTTTTTTCATATGTTTATTGGCCTTATATGTGTCTTCTTTTGTAATGTGTCTGTTCATATCCCTGACCCACTTTTGAATGGGCTTATTTGTTGTTTTCTTGTAAATCTGTTTTAGCTCTTTGTAGATTCTAGATATCAGCCCTCTGTCAGATGGGTAGATTGCAAATTTTTTTTCCCATTCTCTTTGTTGCCGATTCACTCTAACAACCATTTCTTTTGCCATGTGGAAGCTGCGGAGTTTGATTAGGTCCCATATGTCTATTCTGGCTTTTGCTGCCAATGTTTTTGGTGTTTTAATCATGAAGTCCTTGCTTAAGCCTATGTCCACGATGGTTTTCCCCACGTTTTCTTCTATTGTTTTGATGGTGCTAGGTCTTGTGTTTAAGTCTTTAATCCATCTGGAGTTAATTTTAGTGTAAGGTGTCAGGAAGGGATCCAGTTTCTGCTTACTGCAAATGGCTAGCCAGTTTTCACAACACCATTTATTAAACAGGGAATCCTTTCCCCATTGCTTGTTATTGTCAGGTTTGTCAAAGATCAGATGGTTGTAGAGGTGTGGTATTTCCTCCGAGGCCTCTGTTCTGTTCCATTGGTCTATATCTCTGTTTTGGTACCAGTACCATGCTGTTTTGATTAGTGTAGCCTTGTAGTTTAGTTTGAAGTCCAGTAGGGTGATGCCTCCCACTTTCTTCTTTTTGCTTAGAATTGACTTGGCTATGTGGGCTCTCTTTTGGTTCCACGTGAAGTTTAAGGTGGATTTTTCCAGTTCTGTGATGAAGGTCATTGGTAGCTTGATGGGGACAGCATTGAATCTATAAATTACTTTGGGCAGTATGACCATTTTCACAGTATTGATTCTTCCTAATCATGAGCATGGAATGTTTCTCCATCTGTTTGTGTCCTCTCTTATTTCGTTGAGCAGCAGTTTGTAGCTCTCCTTGTAGAGGTCCTTTATGCTCCTTGTTAGTTGTATTCCTAGGTATTTTATTCTCTTTGTATCATTTGTGAATGGCAGTTAGTTCTTGATTTGGCTCTCTTTAAGTCTGTTTTTGGTGTATAGGAATGCTTCTGAATTTTGCACATTGATTTTGTATCCTGAGACTTTGCAGAAGTTGCTTATCAGTTTCAGGAGATTTTGAGCTGAGATGATGGGGTCTTCCAGATATACAATGATGTCATATGCAAATAGAGACAATTTGACTTCCTCCTTTCCTATTTGAATACCCTTAATTTCTTTTACTTGCTTGATTGCTCTGGCTAGAACTTCCCATAATATATTAAATAGTAGTGGTGAGAGAGGGCCTCCTTGTCTAGTGCCAGATTTCAAAGGGAATGCTTCCAGTTTTTGCCCATTCAGTATGATATTGGCCGTTGGTTTTGTAAATAGCTTTTATTATTTTGACATACGTTCCATCAATACCTAGTTTATTGAGGTTTTTTGGCACAAAGCGCAGTTGAATTTTGTCAAAGGCCTTCTCTGCATCAATTGAGATAATCATATGGTTTTTGTCTTTGGTTCTGTTTATGTGGTGAATTACATTTATAGACTTGCGTATGTTGAACCAGCCTTGCATCCTGGGACGAAGCCTACTTGATCATGGTGGATAAGCTTTTTGATGTGCTGTTGTGATCGGCTTGCCAGTATCTTATTGAAGATTTTTGCATCTATGTTCATCATGGACATTGGCCTGAAGTTTTCTTGCTGAATCTCTGCTAGGTTTTGGTATCAGGATGATGTTGGTGTCATAAAATGATTTGGGAAGCATTCCATATTTTTGGATTGTTTGGAATAGTTTCAGAAGGAATGGTATCAGTTCCTCTTCGTATGTCTGGTAGAATTCGGCTGTGAACCCATATGGACCTGGGCTTCTTGTGGATGGTAGGATATTAATTGCTGACTCAACTTCTGCCCTTGTTATTGGCCTATTCAGCGTTTTGATTTCTTCCTGGTTTAGGCTTGGGAGGAGGCAAGTGTCCAGGAATTCATCCATTTCTTTCAGGTTTACTAGTTTAAGTGCATAGAGTTTTTTTGTAATAATCTCTGATGATGGCTTGTATTTCTGTGGAATCTGTGATGATATTCCCTTTATTGTTTTTTATTGCATCTATTTGATTATTCTCTCTTTTCTTTCTTATTAATATGGCTAGTGGTCTATTTTGTTGATTTTTCAAAAAAACAGCTCCTGGATCTATTGATTTTTTTGAAGGGTTTTTGTGTCTCTATATCCTTCAGTTCTGCTCTGATTTTAGTTATTTCTTGTCTTCTGCTAGATTTTGAGTATTTTTTATCTTGCTCCTCTAGCTCTTTCAATTTTGACGATAGGGTGTCAATTTTAGATTCTTCCTTGCTTCTCATGTGAGCATTTATTGCTATGTATTTTCCTCTAGACACTGCATTAAATGTGTCCCAGAGATTCTGGTATGTTGTGTCTCATTCTCATTGGTATTGAAGAACATCTTTATTTCTGCCTTCATTTCATTGTTTATTCAGTCAACATTCAAGAGCCAGTTGTTCAGTTTCCATGAAGCTGTGAGGTTCTGAGTTAGTTTCTGAATTTCGAGTTATAACTTGATTGCACTGTGGTCTGATAGACTGTTTGTTATGATTTCCGTTCTTTTGCATTTGCTGAGGAGTTATTTACTTCCAATTATGTGGTCAATTTTAGAGTAGGTGTGATGTGGTGCTGAGAAGAAAGTATATTCTATGGATTTGGGGAGGAGAGTTCTGTATTTGTCTATTAGGTTTTCTTGGTCCAGGCTTGAGTTCAATTCCTGGATATCTTTGTCTCATTGATCTGTCCACTATTGATAATGGGGTGTTAAAATCTCCCACTATTATTGTGTGGGAGTCTAAGTCTCTTTGTAAGTCATTAGGAACTTGCTTTATGTATCTGGGTGCTCCCATATTGGGTGCATATATTTTTAGGATAGTCAACTCTTCTTGTTGTATTGATCCTTTTACCATTGTGTAATGTTCTTCTTTGTCTCTTTTGATCTTTGTTGCTTTAAAGTCTATTTTATCAGAGATGAGAATTGCAACTCCTGCTTTTTTTGCTCTCCATTTGTTTGGTAAATCTTCCTCCATACCTTTGTTTTGAGCCATTGTTTATCTCTGCATGTAAAATGGCTTTCCTGGATACAGCACACTGATGGGTTTTGGCTTCTTATTCAATTTGCCAGTCTGTGTCTTTTGATTGGGGCAATTCGCCCATTTACATTTAGGGTTAATATTGTTATGTGTGAATTTAATCCTGCCATTTTGATGCCAGCTGGATTTTTTGCCCATTAGTTGATGCTGTTTCTTCATTGTGTCGATGCTCTTTACCATTTAGTATGTTTTTGGAGTGGCTGGTACTGGTTGTTCCTTTCTATGTTTAGTGCTTCTTTCAAGAGCTCTTGTAAAGCAGGCCTGGTGGTGATGAAATCTCTGAGCACTTGCTTGTTCACAAAGGATTTTATTTTTCCTTCACTTATGAAGCTTAGTTTGGCTGGATATGAAATTCTGGGTTGAAAGTTCTTTTCTTTAAGGATGTTGAATATTCGTCCCCACTCTCTTCTGGCTTGTATAATTTCTGCTGAAAGATCTGCTGTGATTCTAATGGGCTTTCCTTTGTGTGTAACCTGACCTTTCTCTCTGGCTGCCCTTAGCATTTTCTCCTCCATTTCAGCCCTGGTGAATCTGACAATTATATGCCTTGGTGTTGCTCTTCTTGAGGAATATCTTTGTGGTGTTCTCTGTATTTCCTGGACTTGAATATTGGCCTGCCTTGCTAGATTGGGGAAGTTTTCCTGTATAATATCCTTAAGAATATTTTCCAGCTTGGATTCATTTGCTCAGTCACATTCAGTTACCCCTATCAAATGTAGATTAGGTCCTTTCACATAGTCCCATATTTCTGGAGACTTTGTTCCTTTTTACCCTTTGTTCTCTAATCTTGCCTTCTTATTTTATTTCATTGAGTTGATCTTCGACCTCTGATATCCTTTCTTCTGCTTGTTCAATTCAGCTGTTGAAAGTTGTATATGCTTTGGGAAGCTCTCCTGTTGTGTTTTCCAGCTCCATCAATTCACTTATATTCTTCTCTAAGTTGTTTATTTTCATTAGCATTCATCAAATCTTTTTTCAACGTTCTTAGTTTCTTTGCATTGGGTTAGAACATGTTCTTTTAGCTCAGTGAAGTTTATTATTATCCACCTTCTGAAGCCTGTTTGTGTGAATTTATCACACTCATTCTCTATCCTGCCTTGTTCCCTTGCTGGTAAGGAATCATGATCCCTTGTAGGAGGAGAGGCATTCTGGTTTTGTGTGTTTTCATCCTTTTTGTACTGGTTTCTTCCCATTTTTTGGATTTATCCATCTGTCGTCTTTGTAGTTGTTGACTTTCAGATTGGGTCTCTGAGTGGACATCCAGTTTGTTGATGATGTATTTATTTTTTTTCTGTTTTTTAGTTTTCCTTCTAACAGTCAGACCCCTCTGCTGTAGGACTGCTGAGGTCCACTCCAGGTGCTGCTTGCCTGGGGATCACCTGCAGCAGCTGCAGAACAGTAAGGGTTGCTAGCAGTTTCTTCTTCTGCTATCTTTGTCCCAGAAGGATACCCGCCAGATGTCCGTCTCAGATCCCCTTTATGAGGTGACTCTTTGGATATACAGGGGTCAGAGAGCTGCTTGAGGAGACAGTCTGTCCTTTATAGGAGCTCAAATGCTGTGCTGTGAGCTCTGTTGTTCATTCAGAGCTGCTGGGCAGGTATGTTTAATTCTGCTGCAGCAGAGCTCATAAACCTCCCACTTTTTTCCCCAGGTGGTCTGTCCTGGGGAGTTAGGAGTTTATTTATAAGTTTCTGTCATGCTGCTCCCTTTTTTCAGAGCTGCCCTGCTCAGCAAGGTGGCAGCCTAGTCACTGTCTGCCTGCAGAGGCTTTGCTGAGCTGCTGTGGCCTCCGCCCAGCTGCCGTGTGAATTTCCCTGCAGGCCTGTTTATACCAGTGTATTTAGAACTGCCTCGGCAATGGCAACCTACCTCTTTAATGGCGGACTCTCTTTGTAATGGCAGGCTGCCTCAGCAATGGTGGGCTGCCTCAGCAATGGCGGACTACCTCCATAGTGGTGCACTGCCTTGGTAAAGGCAGACACCCCTCCCTCACAGAGCTGGACCGCCCCAGGTTCAGCTGTGCTTGCTGTGAAACTCTCAATCCAGAGCATTTCCCATTGCTGTTTTTTTTTGTGGGGGTGGGACCACCTGAGCCTGATCACCTGGCTCACTGCCTCAGACCCTCCTTTGTATTTCAGTTGAACAGGCTACTCTGTCTTTCAGGTGTTCCAGTCGTCTGTTGAAAACGTGCTGGGATCTGTGTGATATCCTGTGTGGTGACCCACTGGCTGGCTGAAACAGCTGCGCTGAGATTTGTGGTACTTTTTTTTCCTGGGAATCTTCTGGCCTGGCTCCGTGTTTCAGTCCCCTTTTTTACCAGTTGAATGGGCGACTCTATCTCCCAGGAGCTCCAATCATCAGCTAAAACTGTGCCAGGACCCATGAAGTTTGTGCAAAGACCTGCTGCACCAGAGCACCAGCCAAAATAGCTGCGCCAGCCAAAACAGCCACACTGGTGACCCATGGGGCTCCTCTGCCGGGGAATATGCTGGTCTGTGGGCAATAAAAATCTGTCTGTAAATGCAGCATCTACTTACCATCTGCGCTTTTGCTGGGAACTGCAATCCTAAGCTGCTCCTAATCAGCCTTCTTGCACCCATGTGGTAAATCCTAATTTTTAAATAACCGGGTGGTTAAAGAGAAACATGAGGTGAGTAAGGGAGCTTCAGTTGGCACAAGTCATTGGCAACATACTCAATATAAAGCCAAACATGGATCATATTTAAATAAGTCAAGTGCTTTTATTTTACTGCTCTTCAGCTAAGCTATAGAACTGAAGGAAAAAGTTTGTAGACATTTAAGATTGAGTATAAAGGCACTCAGGTGGGAGATAATCAAATCAAGAGATGTTTGCTCAAAAGTAGGTACTTACTGACACAATTCCTGGGGTTATGACTGTGGAAAATGACGAAGTGATGATCTTTTAAAAGTCAACTATTTTACAGAGGCATTTTTCATTATTTCTGTAGAGGGACTGAACTTAACCTTGTGAAAAACAGTAAGTGTGAGGTCAGAAATGACTTCAATTTGGGGATTGACATGAACTGTGTCACTGTGTTCAATTTTGGAACAGACATCTAAAATTTCTGAGACTGGAATTTTTTTTGCCATTTGAAAATAGAAATTATACATACAACTTCACATACGGATTCTTATTTATAAGTTTTGGACCCTACTAATATGCACAAGTCATTGATCCCAACATATTTTTTTTACTTCCTTATTATCTCACTCCTCTATAAATAGCTTAAATTCCAAAACCTCACTTTGTGTGAGGTTCCATGTCTAATACAGGATGCTGGACAAATCTGCATTTGAAATGTAATCTGATCCCCTCTAAGCGTATGTCTACACTTGTGTATTCAAGTATGAGCGAAGAAAAATACACAGCCATCATCTTAATCCGCTTGCTTTGCTATAAAAGAATACCTGAGACTGGAAAATTTATATAGAAAACAAGTTTTTGTGGCTCACGGCTGTGCAGGCTGTACAGGAAGCATGGCATCAACATCTTCTGGTGATGGTGTTAGGAAGCTTCCATTCATAGATGAAGGTGAAGAAAAGGAGCAGACTTCACCTGGCAATGGTGGAAGGAAGATGCCGAAGATGTTTCAGACCCTTTTCAACAACCCTTTCTCACAGTAACTAAATGTATATTTATTATGGCACTGCTCACAATAGCAAAGACTTGGAACCAACCCAAATGCCCATCAATGATAGACTGGATAAAGAAAATGTGGCACATATACAACATGGAATACTATGCAGCCATAAAAAAGGGTGAGTTTACATCCTTTGTTGGGACATGGATAAAGCTGGGAATGAACCATCATTCTCAGCAAACTGACACAAAAACAGAAAACCAAACACTACATGTTGTCACTCATAAGTGGGTGTTGAACAGTGAGAACACATGGACTCAGGGAGGGGAACATCACACACTGGGGCCTATTGGGGGTAAGAGCAAGGGGAGGATAGCAGAGGGTGGGAGAATAGGAGAGGGATAGCATTAGGAGAAATACCTAATGTAGATGATGGGGTGATGGATGCAGCAAACCACCATGGCATGGGTTATATACCTATATAACAAACCTGCACTATCTGCACATGTATCCCAGAACTTAAAGGATTAAAAAAAATGTTTAAAGTTGAAACTGAAAAAAACAAAAAAGAACCCAATCCCTACAGTAATAATGGCACAGAGCCATTCAGGAGAAATCCACCCCACCAGGTCCCATCTTCAGCACTGGGGATTAAAGTTCAACCCAAGACTTGGTGGGGCCAGACAAATCATATCTGAGCTTCAGCAGGCATGCTGACTATCATGCTTTCAATGTAGGATATCTAATTTCAAATTGGCCATTATTGCTTTCTACTGGAAAACAATACAAGCCTCTGTCTAGTCCACTCACTCTCCTCCTCTCATGGATGATTTTACATGTTCTCTTCTCAAACCCCTAAGATTTCCAGCTCTATCTTCACTCTTAGGAGATGATCTGAAATCCAGTTGACTCATAAAATACAGTAGAAGAGTCCCAAGTTCATTAGGTATTTGTCCTGATGCCCTCCCTCTACCTCTCTCCCTACCTATGTCTATATGTTCTCATTGCTCAGCTCCCACTTAAAAATGAGAACATGCAGTGCTTGATTTTCTGTTTCTATGTTAGTTTGTAGAGGATAATGGCTTCCAGCTCCATTCACGTCCTTGCAGAAGACATGAACTCATCCCTTTTAAGGGCTATATAGTATTCCATGGCATATATGTACCATATTTTCTTTATAGAGTCTGTCATTGATGGGTATTTGGGTTTATTCCATGGCTTGGCTATTGTGAATAGTGCTGCAATGAACATACATGTGCATATATTTTTATAATAGAATTATTTCTATTTCTTTGGGTATGAACCCAGTAATGGGATTCCTAGGTCAAAGGGGATTTCTGGTTCTAGGTCTTTGAGGAATTGCCACACTGTCTTCCACAATGGTCGAACTAATTTACATTCCCACCAACAGTATTCAAGTGTTCCTATTTCTCCACACCCTTGCCAGCATCTGTTGTTTCCTGACTTTTTAATCATTGCCATTCTGACTGGTGTGAGATGGTATCTCATTGCAGTTTTGGTTTTCATTTCTATAAAGATCAGTGATGCCGAGCTTTCTTTCATGTTTGTAAGCCACGTAAATATCTTCTTTTGAGATGTGTCTGCTCATGTACTTTGCCCACTTTTTAATGTTTTTTTTTTATTTTTTTTGTAAATTTGTTTAAGCTCCTCGTAGATTTTGAATATTAGAACATTGTCAGTTAGATAGATTGCAGAAAATTTGCCCCATCCTGTACGTTGTCTGTTTACTCTGATGATAGTATCTTTTGCTATGGAGAGAAGTTCTTTAGTTTAATTAGATACACGGTTTGTCAATTTTTGTTTTTGCTGCCATTGCTTTTAACATTTTCATCATGAAATCTTTGCCCATGCCTATGTCCTGAATGGGATTGCCTAGATTTTCTTCATGGGTGTTTATAGTTTTGGGTTTTAAATTTAAGTCATTAATCCATGTTGAGTTAATTTACATATAAGGTGTAAGGAAGGGGTCCAGTTTGAATTTTCTGCATGTGGCTAGTCAGTTTTCCCAGCTCCATTTATTAAATATGGAATCTTTTCCCCATTGCTTGTTTTTGTCAGGTTCATCAAAGATCGGATAGTTGTAGATATGCAGTCTTATTTCTCAGATCTCTGTTCTGTTTAATTGGTCTATGTGTCTGTTTTTGTACCAGTACCATGCTGTTTGGTTACTGTAGCCTTGTACTATGCTTTGTAGTTGGGTAGCATAATGTCTCCAGCTTGTTCTTTTTGCTTAGGATTATCTTGGCTATATGCACTCTTTTGTGGTTCCATATGAACTTTAAGGTATTTTTTTCTAGTTTTGTAAAGAATATCGAAGTAGTTTAATGGGAATAGAATCGAATCTATCAATTACTTTGGGCAGTATGGCCATTTTCATGATATTGATTTTACCCATGGGCATAGAATGTTTTTACATTTGTTTGTGTCATCTCTGATTACCTTGAGCAGTGGTTTGTAGTTCTCATTGCAGAGGTCCTTCACTTGTGTTGTTAACTGTATTCCTAGATATTTTATTGTCTTTGTAGCAATTGTAAATACAAACTCATTCATGATTTGGCTCTCTGCTTGTCTATTGTTAGTATATGGGAATGCTTGTAATATTTGCACATTGATTTTCTATCCTGAGGCTGCTGAAGTTGCTTATTAGCTTAAGAAGTTTTTGAGCTAAGACAATGAGGTTTTCTAGATATAGAAAAATATATCACTGCCTCCACCTACACTGCTTTTTATTCAAGTCATCATCCATTTCCTTTTAGATTAGTACATAAAATTCTAACTCACTTGGACAATTATAGTCCAGTACAGATATTTAGAGGGCTCTGTGCTGAGAAGGACCCTACACTTAGGGTGTAATGCTTTTCAATTTCTGTCTTGACATTTTAAATAACTTAATCTTGAAATAACAACTTGTCAAATTTCGCCTTTCTCTTATGATCATCATGAGGGGACTTGTCAGTTGTGAAAGAAGCTCACTTTGCTTAGGGTGATTTAATGTTGATTCATTGATTTTAAAGCTCTCCCTGGCTTCAGCATGGTCTCAAAATGTTAGCCACCATCCACAATGGTTTACTTTTCAATAATCATGACCACTCCATGGTCACCTGTTTTGTTTGCCATTGTGTTTCTGTGACAGAGAGTCTATGCCAAAGCCTCAGCTTCTCCTAGAATTATTTCCTATATAAATCACACTAGGACCCAAAGTCTCACTCTTTCCTTACTAAATTGCAACTGTGTTCTGATTTACAATATCGATGTCAATTATGGGGCAATTTTCTCATGTCAAAATCAATGAACGGATGTATTTAAGAGGAACCCTAAAATACTAGGAAGCAAAACAATAAACATTCAGTAGCTATGTGGGCAGCATGCTAAAGCCGAAAACAAAATTTGAACTTCATGAGAGTCTTCTTTCAGAGACTCTCTTTTTAAATCCTATTCAACTCATCTCTCTCTTTCATACTCACTTTATCTGAGCAACCCATTCATTCTTTTTCTATTCCTTCTGTTTCTTTCTCTGACCTTCTAAATGTCATCTTTTCTTTAGAATTTTCAAAGGAAAATAACAGTAACATTTTAAAATTTGTAGACCAGAAGCAGACTTAGAGGAGCTGAATTAAAACCATGGTCTAGAACCAAAGTATCTCCATAATTGAAGGTTTTTCTAACCTTTGTTAATGCAGGCTGAAATTTCTTGCAAAATTCACAATTTTGTTAGATACTAATTGTCCTGGCCTACAGATCTACATCAATTAGCCCTATTAATTATTGCTCTATTTTTTAAGCACTTAAAAAACTGAATATTTAAGCATTTATGAAATTCTTAAAAAATGAGTTAAGATTTAAATAACCCACTTGCATTAAATGTTAAGATAATTCCCTTTACAGGCTCATAAAAATAAAATACACCACATAAAACAATTTGAGAACATTTTAAGATTAGATTAGGCAAAACTCAATGTTGTGAACTAAAACTAGACAACAGAAAACTTTCAAACATTAAACATTTCAGTATTTCAGGGTAGACCCAGCAACTGAAGTAAAGATGTTCTGTCTCTTCTCTTTGTAAATCTGAATTAGGGTAGTTTTTTAAAAATAAAATAAGATACATCTGGAAATTTCCAGTGTGTGGATGGACACTTTCAGAAATTTAGAAAGTAAACAAATGGATAATAGCAAAAATTATTTTGGTTTTTTAAACAAAATAACTCTCCCCTCCAGAAAAAAAAAAGGACACAAGACTATCTGTGTGAATTTGGAAACTTGACATATGGAAACCAGTATGTATCGCAAACAAAAAAAGCCATTAAAGAAATCCATTTTCCATGATGACTAAGAAACACTAAGAGAACTGTCCAAAATCTGTCCGGTGTTGTTGCTTCTAGGGAAACACAAGTACCCGAAAATTCCATGACCTTTAGCCAAATTTCCAAGGGGAATTTGTTGATAAATACGTATGGGCAATACACCTTTCTTGTTGCTATGTATGCCACTATAATCAACCATTCATCTCAGATCTATAAAATATCAGATTCCTTAGAGTAAAATACAGATCTGAAAAGCAAGATAGAGGGCACATTGACTTGTAGCAAGTGAAAGAAAAAGAAATTTTGACTAAAGAAAAAAAATCACTGGTTGCATCAGATTATGAAAGAAGATAATAAAAGGTATACTTGTAGTCTAGTAAATTGTAGATGGCTAGAGGAAAAATAAACTTCATCTGCCTCAGTTTGCTAAAGCCATTTAAGCACTGAGTATTTTTCACCATCTTATGTCCTTTCCAAAGTTCCATATTCTGATATTTAGGCTTTATTATAAGAATACGTTCAGGCAGGGCACAGTGGCTCACGCCTGTAATCCCAGCACTTTGGGAGGCCGAGAGGGGTGGTTCACGAGGTCAAGAGATTGAGACCATCCTGGTCAACATGGTGAAACCCCATCTCTACTAAAAATACAAAAAATCAGCTGGGCATGGTGGCATGTGCCTGTAATCCCAACTACTCAGGAGGTTGAGGCAGGAGAATTGCCTGAACCCA
>NW_016107777.1:975405-981733 GCF_001604975.1 Cebus imitator
AAAAAAAAAAAAAAAAAAAAAAAGTTCTTATTTTTGGTGACATATTGCTACAAATATAATAGGTAATATCCATTTTCACAAAAAATATGCTTCAATCCCAAGGCATGATCAGATCAAAATGGATCTAGGCACCATAATATGTATAGTATGTATGGCTTGATTCATTACCAGAATATTAGCTGTAGTCACAGAATCCTACTGGCAAAACACACAACACTATAGGTCTAGACAGATTACTTAAAGGGGAACATATCAAAACTCAGATTATCAAAAATTTTTTGAGCAAACATGAAGACATTAGGGCATCTACAAGAAGTGTTATCTCAACAACTTGATACATGTTAAAAACCCATCTGAACTAAATGCTTGAGGGGATGGATATCCCATTTTTCATGAAGTGATTATCATGGATTGCATGCCTGTATCAAAACATCTCATGTTTTCCATAAATATACTATATCCCCACAATGTTAAAAGAGAAATAAAGTGAAATAAAAACCCATCTGTACACTATAACTTGTTTCATCTATCTAAACTGTATTTTCCTACTAATTAGCCAACTTTTCATCCTCCCTCCCTGCTACTCTATAAATATGTGTAATTATTATGTATCAATAAAAATTATCCAACCCTTAAAAAAATAAGAAACTAACTTTGATCCAGTAGCCAAGGTTTAACTTGCTTGCCTCCAAAAATTTCAGGCCATAATTAAATTAATGAAAGCATCTTTAGATTTTGTAACAGGATCACTTTTAAACCTGAGGTTACTACAATCAGTAAAATTTTATCTCCCTAAAAAAAGCAACCTGTTTCTATTAAATAACAAACGATTGATTACTGTGACGTTCTCTTTCTCATCTTACTATCTCCTGATGTAGCATTTCTATTACACCAGGTTTGTAACACCAATGAAGGAAAAAATCACACGCTTGTATATCTGTGATTGAAGAGCTCACAACAGATTTCTTTGTATATATTTCAATGTGACTTAACGTTTTTGACTTTGTGGCTTTTATATTAAATATGTAAATGGAATATCAGGGTTCATTAAAATACATAGTATAGTTATTTCTTTTTTTTTTTTAATTGTACTTTAGGTTCTGGGGTACATGTGCAGATCATGCAGGATTGTTGCATAGGTACACACATGGCAATATGGTTTGCTGCCCCCATCCCCTTGTCACTTACATCTGGCATTTTCCTCTTGTTATCCCTACCTGATATCCCCACCCCCCTCAACTGTCCCTCCTTTTACCCCCCCAACAGAACCCAGTGTATGATGCTCCCCTCCCTGTGTACATGTGTTCTCATTGTTCAACACCCACCTATGCGTGAGAACATGCAGTGTTTGATTTTCTGTTCTTGTGTCAGTTTGCTGAGAATTATGGTTGCCAGATTAATCCATGTCCCTACGAAGGACACAAATTCATCATTTTTATGGCTGCATAGTATTCCATGGTGTACATAAGCCACATTTTCCTTGTCCAGTCTATTGTCGATGGGCATTTGGGTTGGTTCCAGGTCTTTGCTATTGTAAAGAATGCCGCCATGAACATACATGTAGATATTTCTTTATACTAGAATGATTTATAATCCTTTGGGTATATACCCAGTAATGGGATTGCTGGGTGAAATGGAATTTCTTTTTTTTTTTTTTTTGCATTTTAGGTTTTGGGGTACATGTGAAGAATATGCAAGATTGTTGCATAGGTACACACATGGCAGTGTGATTTGCTGCCTTCCTCCCCTTCACCTATATCTGGCATTTCTCCTCATGCTATCTCTCCCCACCTCCTCACTCCCCGTCCCTCCCCCATTTCCCCCAAACAGACCCCAGTGTGTAGTGCTCCCCTCCCTGTGTCCATGTGTTTTCATTTCTCAACGCCCGCCTATGAGTGAGAACATTCGGTGTTTGATTTTCTGCTCTTGTGTCAGTTTGCTGAGAATGATGGTTTCCAGGTTCATCCATGTCCCTACAAAGGACATGAACTCATCATTTTTGATCGCCACATAATATTGCATTGTGTATATGTACCACATTTTCTCTGTCCAGTCTATCATCGATGGGCATTTGGGTTGGTTCCAGGTTTTTGCTATTGTAAACAGTGCTTCAATGAACATACGTGTGCATGCGTCCCTATAGTAGAACGATTTATAGTCCTTTGGATATATACCCAGTAATGGGATTGCTGGGTCAAATGGAATTTCTATTCCTAGGTCCTTGAGGAAGCGCTACACTGTATTCCACAATGGTTAAACTAGTTTACACTCCCACCAACAGTGTAAAAGTGTTCCTATTTCTGCACATCCTCTCCAGCATCTGTTGTTTCCAGATTTTTTTTAATGACGACCATTCTAACTGGCATGAGGTGGTATATCAATGTGGTTTTGATTCACATTTCTCTAATAATCAGTGATGATGAGCATTTTTTCATGTGTTTGTTTGCTTCATATGTATCTTCTTTTGAAAAGTGTCTGTTCAGATACTTTGTCTACTTTTGGATAGGTTTGTTTGTTGTTTTCTTGTAAATCTGTTTTAGTCCTTTGTAGATTCTGGATATTAGACCTTTGTCAGATGGGTAGATTGCAAAAGTTTTTTCCCATTCTGTTGGTTGCTGGTTCACTCTAATGATTGTTTCTTTTGCTGTGTAGAAGCTCTGGAGTTTAATTAGGTCCCATTTGTCTATTTTGGCTCCTGTTGTCAATGCTTTTGATGTTTTAGTCATGAAGTCCTTGCCTATGCCTATGTCCTGAATGGTTTTGCCTAGGTATTTTTCTAGGGTTTTTATGGTGTTAGGTCTTATGTTTAAGTCTTTAATCCATCTGGAGTTAATTTTAGTGTAAGGTGTCAGAAAGGGGTCCAGTTTCTGCTTTCTGCACATGGCTAGCCAGTTTTCCCAACACCATTTATTAAACAGGAAATTCTTTCCCCATTGCTTGTTTTTGTCAGGTTTGTCAAAGATCAAATGGTTATAGATATGTGGCATTGCCTCCAGGGCCTCTGTTCTGTTCCATTGGTCTATGTCTCTGTTTTGGTACCAGTACCATGCTGTTTTGTTTACTGTAGCTTTGTAGCACAGTTTGAAATCAGGTAGTGTGATGCCTCTGGCTTTGTTCTTTTTGCTTCGGATTGTCTTGGCCATGCCCTGTCTTTTGGTTCCATATGAAGTTTAATGTGCTTTTTCCAGTTCTGTGAAGAAAGTCATTGGTAGCTTGCTGGGGACAGCATTGAATCTATAAATTACTTTGGGCAATGTGGCCATTTTCATGATAGTGATTTTTCCTAATTATGAGCATGGAATGTTTCTCCATCTGTTTGTATCCTATTTCATTGAAGAGCGGTTTGTAGTTCTCCTTGGAGAGGTCATTTACATCCTTCGTTAGTTGTATTCCTAGGTATGTTATTCTCTTTGTACCAATTGTGACTGGGAGTTCGCTCATGGTTTGGCTCTGTGTTAGTCTGTTATTGGTGTATAGAAATGCCCTTGACTTCTGCACATTGATTTTGTATTCTGAGACTTTGCTGAAGTTCCTTATCAGTTTAATGATATTTTGGGCTGACATGATAGAGTCTTTCTGATATACAATCATGTCGTCTGCAAATAGAGACAATTTGATTTCCTCTTTTCCTAATGGAATACATTTTATTTCTTTTTCTTGCCTAATTACTCTGGCTAGAACTTCCAATAATGTATTGAGTAGGAGTTGTGAGAGAGGGCATCCTTATCTAGTGCCAGATTTCAAAGGAAATGCTGCCAGTTTTTGCCCATTCAGTATGATATCAGCTGTGTGTTTGTTGTAAATAGCTTTTATTGTTTAAGATATGCTCCTTCGATACCTAGTTTATTGAGAGTTTTTAGCATAAAGCGCTGTTGAATTTTGTTGAAGGCCTTCTCTGCATCTATTGAGATAATCATGTGGTTTTTGTCTTTGATTCTGTTTATGTAGTAGATTATGTTTATAGACTTGTGTATGTTGAACCAGCCTTGCACCCCTAAGGTAAAGCCTAATTGTTTGTCATGGACAAGCTTTTTGATGTGCTGTTGCAATCAGTGTGCCACTATTTTATTGAAGATTTTTGCATCTATGTTCATCATGGATATTGGCCTGAGCTTTTTTGTTGTTGTATTGAGTTTCTGCCGGGTTTTGGTATCAGAATAATGTTGGTCTTATAAAATAATTTAGGAAGGATTTCCTCTTTTTGGATTGTTTGGAATAGTTTCAGAAGGAATGGTACCAGCTTCTCTTTATATGTCTTGCAGAATTCAGCTGTGAACCCATCTGTACCTGGACTTTTTTGGTTGGCAGACTATTAATTGCTGCCTCAACTTCAGCCCTTGTTATTGGTCTATTCAAGGTTTCAACTTCTTCCTGGTTTAGGCTTGGGAGGATGCATGTATCCAGGTATTTAGCCATTTCTTCCAGGTTCAATGGTTTATGTGCATAGAGTTGCTTGTAGTAATCTCTGATTGTAGTCTGTGTTCCTGTAGAATCAGTGGTGCTTTCCTCTTGATCATTTTTTATTGCATCTATTTGATTATTTTCCCTTTCCTCTTTTATTAATCTGGTTAGCAGTCTATCTATTTTGTTGATCTTTTTAAAAAACCAGCTCCTGGATTTATTGATTTTTTTGAAGGGTTTTTTGTGTCTCTATATCCTTCAGTTCTGCTCTGATCTTAGTTATTTTTTGTCTTCTGCTAACTTTTGAGATTTTTTGATCTTGCTCCTCTAGATCTTTCAATTTTAATGAAATGGTGTCAATTTTATATCTGTCCTCACTTCTCATGTGGGCATTTATTGTTATATATTTTCCTCTAGACACTGCTTTAAATGTGTCCCAGAGATTCGGGTATGTTGTGTCTCATTCTCATTGGTTTCAAAGAACACCTCTATTTCTGCCTTCATTTCATTGTTTATCCAGTCAATATTCAGGAGCCAGTTGTTCAGTTGCCATGAAGGTGTGTGGTTCTGAGTTAGTTTTTTAATACTGAGTTCCAGTTTGATTGCCCTGTGGTTTGAGAGACTGCTTGTTATGATTTCCATTCTTTTGCATTTGCTGAGGAGTAATTTACTTCCAATTATGTGGTCAATTTTAGAGTAGGGGCAATGTGGTGCTGAGAAGAATGTATATTCTGTGGATTTGTGTGGGGGATCTGTAGATATCTATTAGGTTTTCTTGGTCCAGATCTGAGTTCAAGTCCTGGATATACTTGTTAATTTTCTGTCTCATTGATCTGTCTAATATTGACAGTGGAGTGTTAAAGTCTCCCACTATTATTGTGTGGGAGTCTAAGTCTCTTTGTCGGTCGTTAAGAACTTGCTCTATGTACCTGAGTGCTCTTGTAATGGGCGCCTATATATTTAGGATTGTTAGCTCTTCTTGATGCATTGATCATTTTACCATTGTGTAATGCCCTTCTTTGCCTCATTTGATCTTTGTTGGTTTACAGTCCAATGCATCAGAGACTCGGATTGCAACTCCTGCCTTTTTTTTGCTCTCCATTTGCTTGATAAATCTTCCTCCATCCCTTTATTTTGAGCCTATGTGTGTCCTTGTATGTGAGATGTGTTCCCTGAATACAGCATACCAGTGAGTCTTGACTTTTTATCCAATTTGTCAGTCTGTGTCTTTTGATTGGGGCATTTAGCCCACTTATATCTAACATTAATATTATTATGTGTGAATTTGATTCTGCCATTTTGTTGCTAGCTGGATGTTTTGCCCATTAGTTGACACATTTTTTTTCATTGTGTTGATGGTCTTTATCTTGGTACATTTTTGGAGTGGCTGGTACTGGTTGTTCCTTTCCTTATTTACTGCTCCTTTCAGGAGCTCTTGTAAGGCAGGCCTGGTGGTGTCAAAATCTCTTACCAATTGCTTGTCCATAAAGGCTTTTTTTCTCCTTTGTTTAAGAAGCTTAGTTTGGCTGGATATGAAATTGTAGGTTGAAAGTTATTTTCTTTTAGGATGTTAACTGCTGCCACCCACTCTCTTCTGGCATGTAGGGTGTCTGCTGAGAGATCTGCTGTGAGTCTGATGTACTTCCCTTTGTGGGAAACCTGATCTTTCCCTCTGGCTGCCCTTAGCATTTTTTCCTTCACTTCAACCCTGGTGAATCTGATGATTATGTGCCTTGGGGTTGCTCTTCTTGAGGAATATCTTTGGTGTTCTCTGATTTCCTGGGCTTGAATGTTGGTCTGGCTCGCTAGGTTGGGGAAGTTCTCCTGGATAATTTCCTGAAGAGTGTTTTCCAGCTTGGATTCATTCTCTCTGTCACATTCAGGTACACCTATGAAACCTAGATTAGGTCTTTTCACATAATTCCAT